>NW_007226581.1:0-806 GCF_000164805.1 Carlito syrichta
AGTCTCTAACACAATCATTTATCTGAGGGCCAAAGAAGGACATTATATAAAGATAAAATGGTCAATTTATCAAAAGCTATAGCAATTATAAACACATATGAACACGAAAACAAAGTTTCAAATATAAGAAGTAAAAACCAACAGAGTTTAAAGGCAAAATAGCCAATTCAACAATAATAGCCGGAGATGTCAATACTCCACTTTCAGTAATAGACAGAACAACTAAACAGATGATCACCAAAGAAATACAAAGTTCACAAAACACTATGCCACCAAGAATCAACAGATATCTATAAAGAAATTTTTCCAACAATATCAAAGTATGTATTCTTCTCAAGTGCACAAGGAACATTCTCTTGAATAAGCCATATGTTAGGTCAAAAATTTTTTTTAAATATATTTAAAATAGTGAAATCATGTAAGTATGTTTTTCATATTACAATAATGGAATTAAATTAGAAATCAATACCATAAAAGAATTTAGGGAAATATAAAATATAATATAATATAATATACATATATGTATATATTGAACATATTCTTAAATAATCAATGGAACAAATAAGTCAGACCAAAAAAGTCACAAGGAAATAAAAGCAGTGGTCAATATTTTTCTGAGTGTACATGCAATAATTATCAGCAAATGCCATGGGGTATTAAAAAGGTTAAATACCATGATCAAGTAAAATTTGTCCCAGAAATGCAAGTATAGTTCAACATATTAAAGTCAATTAATATAGTACACTATATTATAGAATGAAGAAAACTCCATATATCATCATAGATCCAGAAAATTATGTTTAAAA
>NW_007226582.1:0-706 GCF_000164805.1 Carlito syrichta
ATCATCAATAGATCCAGAAAATTATGTTTAAAAATGCAACTGTTTAAGTGATGAAAACAGAGAGCAAACTAGGAACAAAAGGGCACCTACAAACATGACAAATGATATCTGGAAAACTGAGAGTTAACATTTTACTTAATGGTGAAAAACTGACACCCTTCCCTTTATAATTAGGAAAAAGACAAGGATGTTCACCCTTACCTCTTCTATTTAAACTTGTAATGGAGGTTTAAGCAATGAAAATTAAGCAAATTAATTAATAAATAAAAAGGAATCCAGATAGGACAGGAAAAGTTAAAACTATCTCAACTTACAGATGGCATGATTACTGTATATAGAAAAACCTAAAAAATCCACTTTAAAATTTATTAGAGTTAATATACCAGTTCAGCCAAGTTACAGGATATAAGATAAATATACAAAATGAATTGCATATCTATATATATGAAATGAATAATCTGCAAGTAAAATAAAAAACAATTTTTTGCAATAACATCACAAATATTAAAATACTTAAGAATAAATTTAACCAAAGAAGTACAAGATGTATAAACTAACAACAAGGAAACATTTTCATCAAAATTGAAGAAGATATAAAAAAGAAAAATATATCATGTTAATACGTTGGAAGATTTAGCCCTATTAATATAATTGATCTACAGTTTTAATGTTATCTCTATGAAAATTCCAACTTTTTTTTTCTGAA
>NW_007226583.1:0-1895 GCF_000164805.1 Carlito syrichta
GCTCAACCAATCCACTCACCTCAGCCTCCCAAAGGCGCGGGATTACAGGCTGAGCCACCGAGCCCGGCGCTACCTTATTTCTTAGTAGCATTAGATCTACTCAATATTTAAAAGACTTTTAAAGATAAATGGCTCTATTTCATTCCCCATGGTGCTAAGACTTGGTTATGTCTGATTTTGGACTGGTATCATCAGTATTGACTTGAAACATTACATGGGTCTTGTTCTTGTTATTCCTGATGAATGTACTGACCAGCTTTTGTTATAGGATGAGAACTTTTTATATAATGACAATATCAGCAATAAATGGAAATTCCATGAGCACTGAAAATGGAAGCTGCCAGGATAAGTTCGGTATGTAATTTAGTAATACCTTTTAGTAACTGTTCATCTTCCCCTGGGTTACAAACCTATATAATAACTCATTTCTCTCTGATCTTTGGAAATGCTACATACAAATCTCTATGGTAGCATTTATCATGTGTGCAATAGTTACTTGTTTACATGACACTCTCCCCTGCTAGAATGTGAGTTCCTTAAGGATGAAAACTAAATGTTTTTCCTCTTTGCATCTCCCTAGTACCCAACACTGGATGGAAAGAAGGGAGCTTTGGGAAAGCCTCCTGGCTGTATGTTTTGCAGTTGAAATCTCTGTTAATTTGAGTTAGAGTAAGAATACTTTGTTTTGACTTGAAAGTCCTGGTGAGATTCATTCCTTAATTAAAAAACTGATATATTGTGTGTGTGTGTATATGTATCTACACACATATTTTTATATACAGACATATTTGAAATATATATGAAATACAGAACAAATAAAATGTATTCATATGTAATATTTGACACCATAGTCATAAACATATCTGTAAAACATTCAAATTGAAGAAAGGTAATTGGCTCAAAAATCAGTTTTAAAATTTATACTGCAGTTTCTACCTCTATGTCTCATCTTTTCTTATATATTTTACTTTTTCTATTCAATTAAATGTTGTTATAGACACCTTCCCATCACTATGCTGTTTCGTGTATAGATTATCTGTGATATAAGGAATGTCACACATTTCAAAACTACTTTTTTTGCCTTTTTGGAGACTTTGACTAGGGAAACCACAGACATGACTGATGAAAAGGGTTTATCTGACTTTCACCTAATTCAACTTTAAGTCTTCAGTCTGGCTTCATTTAAACAAGTCAAGATAAATGTGTTCCTGACTTCATTAATCTTAAGATAGGAGATTCTGTAGCCTTTTTAGTAATGCATTTCACCCCATTTTATTAATATTTTTTCTTTTGTGAGTAAACTCAATTCAGAAAGCTTTTAAAATTTATGATAATTTTTCCTGAAAACAAGTTGAATTCATTACTGTTATTAACATGCAGCCTATACAATATCTCTATCATTTTAATAGCTTAATATTTAATTATACCCATTGATTTTAAATTTAGAATCACTATGCCAATGTCAGTATCACAATCATCTGTTTTTAAAAAATATCTTTAGTTAAGAATTTATTTATTTTTTTTTTAGTGTGTAGTCAGGAATTCTCCCAATTTTCTTGAAAAATCTTATAGGTGTGGGGCCTAATCTTTGTTATAGCTCTTCAACTGCATCTTTTGGCTCTGTTTCCCAAATAAAATAGAAAAACAATATTTTAAGGAATGTATTACTCCCTTAGCTTTCTTGTTCTGCCTTTTTTTTTTTTTTGTAGTATTGCTTAACTATGGAATGATAGAATTTATAATCACTTATCTGTATTTCTTCCAGGTTATTAGCTTAATAACCAGAACAAAAATTGATTATTAGTACCTAAAGTTACATTTTCTGCCTACCTACCTTGTTAATCTAGTTCTCAGTTTCCATTACATTTTTCACCATCAGTGGCAAGATAAATTAA
>NW_007226584.1:0-436 GCF_000164805.1 Carlito syrichta
TTTTTTAGTGTGTAGTCAGGAATTCTCCCAATTTTCTTGAAAAATCTTATAGGTGTGGGGCCTAATCTTTGTTATAGCTCTTCAACTGCATCTTTTGGCTCTGTTTCCCAAATAAAATAGAAAAACAATATTTTAAGGAATGTATTACTCCCTTAGCTTTCTTGTTCTGCCTTTTTTTTTTTTTTGTAGTATTGCTTAACTATGGAATGATAGAATTTATAATCACTTATCTGTATTTCTTCCAGGTTATTAGCTTAATAACCAGAACAAAAATTGATTATTAGTACCTAAAGTTACATTTTCTGCCTACCTACCTTGTTAATCTAGTTCTCAGTTTCCATTACATTTTTCACCATCAGTGGCAAGATAAATTAATTTATAGCATGATCATTTAAAAAGTTTAGTTTACAAATTTTTAGAAGTTGCATTTTATATC
>NW_007226585.1:0-1303 GCF_000164805.1 Carlito syrichta
CAATATTTTAAGGAATGTATTAC
This sequence comes from Carlito syrichta, assembly GCF_000164805.1. Taxonomy (NCBI): domain Eukaryota; kingdom Metazoa; phylum Chordata; class Mammalia; order Primates; family Tarsiidae; genus Carlito; species Carlito syrichta. The sequence continues at coordinate 24 of NW_007226585.1, forward strand.
TCCCTTAGCTTTCTTGTTCTGCCTTTTTTTTTTTTTTGTAGTATTGCTTAACTATGGAATGATAGAATTTATAATCACTTATCTGTATTTCTTCCAGGTTATTAGCTTAATAACCAGAACAAAAATTGATTATTAGTACCTAAAGTTACATTTTCTGCCTACCTACCTTGTTAATCTAGTTCTCAGTTTCCATTACATTTTTCACCATCAGTGGCAAGATAAATTAAGTTATAGCATGATCATTTAAAAAGTTTAGTTTACAAATTTTTAGAAGTTGCATTTTATATCCATTTTATTTATACTATTTATTTTTTATATTTAAATTGCTTTCTATGTGAGTCATCCATGTAATTTCCATCCAAGCTGGAATTAACCTTTGTATAATATCTGCTTTCTTGAACCTACTCTTTCTTTTGAAGATTGAATATTGTTTGATTGCTGGAGTTGCTGATTGCCAGCTACTGAGAGTCAGTGTCTAAAATAGTTTCTGACTGGGATAAATTAAACTACTTTACAGTAGTCAATGTAATTCCTCTGCAAGGGTCATTGTGAACAGATGGTTCTCCATCCTGAGGGGTTTTAAATCTTGAATTCTAGAGAGTTTGATATTTTACACATTATCAGAAGTTTACTATCAAAGTTGTTAAGACATGGATTTCAGATGATATCCAACTCTGTTTAACTCTAAGAGAACATTAATTTATTCTTCTTTATGCTCCAATTCTTGAAGGAAATTGGCACTTAGCTGAAATTAAGGTGATTGGCTTTCAAACTGGGTAAAATTAAGCTACCAAGGATGGATTAAAAGAGATGAGAAAGGAACCTATGAGGCTCCTTATTCATGCTATAAGAGTCCTTTTGTAGACTCTGTAGAGCAAGATATAATAGACTTGAATTTTTTTACAAATGCTGCTTTCCCTTTTTTTGTCTTTCATCCTTTCTTTTTTTAATGGATACATAATTTTACTTATTTATGGGATACATGTAATATTCTGTTACATTCATAGAATGTAATTATCAAGTCAGAATATTTAGCTTATCCATCACTTCAACTAATTATCATTTCTATCTGTTGGGAACATTTCATGTACTCTCTTCTAGCTACTTTGAAATATACAAACGTTGTTAACTGTAGTCACTATACTCTGCTATCTAAAATTAGAACTTATACCTTCTTTCCAACTGTATGTTTGTACCTAATAGCCAACTTTTCTTCGTCTTCCCCTCCTACCCACATGCCCTTCTCAACCTGTGGTATCTATCATTCTGCTTTTTTTTTT
>NW_007226586.1:0-357 GCF_000164805.1 Carlito syrichta
CTGTGGAAAACAGTTTGGCAATTCCTAAAAGATCTAAAAATCAACCTTCCATATGACCCTACAATCCCTCTACTGGGAATATACCCGGAGGAACTCAGATCACTCTATGAAAAAGATACCTGCACACACATTTTTATTGCTGCATTATTCACAATAAAAAAAACATGGAGCCAACCATGCTGCCCATCAAAAGAGTACTGGATAAAAAAATGTTGTACATATGCACAATGGAGTATTATGCAGCCATAAAAAAGGACAAATATATGAACTTTTGCAGCAAGTTGGATGGATTTAGAATCTATCATACTCAGTGATCTATCACAGAAACAGAAAACTGAGTACCACATATTCTCACTC
>NW_007226587.1:0-745 GCF_000164805.1 Carlito syrichta
TGGGATAAAAAGGGATGTCACAAAAGAGTAAAAGTGTCCGTTTGAAACTGGCCCAACGGCCTCATAGAACAAACGGTTATAGTTTCTTTTCGAATAAACATAGTAATTGACCCTCCTCCTGGCCTGAAGCTTGAAACTTATTTTTGTCTTGTCTGAGTTCCTTTCTCAGGAAACCAATCCTCAGACCTATAGTATCAAGAAACTGAAACTCACCAGATCACTGCATTCAGGTAATGAGATGCCAGACCTAACCTGTCTGCCCACTCCTCTTCTTTACCCACCTTCAACTTCTGTTTACCAACTCCTCTTTCTTACCCCACCCCAACTCCTGTTTTTTAATTCCTGCCCCACTATATAAACCCCTCACTTCAGTCAGATGGGGAGACAGATTTGCGAATGAATCACCCATTCTCCCTGGCTGATATCACTCAAGTAAAGAGCTTTCTCCTCCCTGGCAATACTCGTCCAAGTGATTGGCTTTGTGCGTGGCGAACAACAGGACCCCTGGTTTCTGGTAACAGACTTTGACTGGGAAGGCATTGGTCATGGCTCAGCTGTTGTGGGGCAGGAGAGTTTCAGAAGCCCTCCTAGAAGTTGCCCGATTCCTTTTTGGCCAAAGGTGGATTTCAGTCTCTCTCTCTCTCTCTCTGGCCCCATGGTTGCCGTCCCCCAGTGGCATTCCTGATTGCCTAGGAAGGACAGACGTTGAAATTTAACATCTACAACTGGCCAGTTGAGTGTCTTG
>NW_007226588.1:0-1300 GCF_000164805.1 Carlito syrichta
GAATGAATCACCCATTCTCCCTGGCTGATATCACTCAAGTAAAGAGCTTTCTCCTCCCTGGCAATACTCGTCCAAGTGATTGGCTTTCTGCGTGGCGAACAACAGGACCCCTGGTTTCTGGTAACAGACTTTGACTGGGAAGGCATTGGTCATGGCTCAGCTGTTGTGGGGCAGGAGAGTTTCAGAAGCCCTCCTAGAAGTTGCCCGATTCCTTTTTGGCCAAAGGTGGATTTCAGTCTCTCTCTCTCTCTCTCTGGCCCCATGGTTGCCGTCCCCCAGTGGCATTCCTGATTGCCTAGGAAGGACAGACGTTGAAATTTAACATCTACAACTGGCCAGTTGAGTGTCTTCTGTGGGTTCCAGACAGTGGGAAATAGCTTCTCTCAGTTTGGGGAACTTCAAAGGAGTTTTTCCATTTGAATGCTGAACGAGCCAACCAATTGAGGGGGAAGCACCGTATTTCAGTTTGGACACTCTTGGAGGGCTTGTTGGTAATTGCCAGTGTGTCTTTTTTGAGTACCAGACAGCAGGGTCTGCTCCCCTCAATTTGGGGAAATCCACAGGGGTTTCTGTTTGCAGACTGAACAAGCCCAACCAACAGAGAAACAAAGCCCCACGAATGTTTCCATGTAGATGCTCTCACAGCTTATTAGTCAATACTGCAGTATTTTATAGTTGTTTGTTTGCATGTATATGTCCATAGAGTCATGAGAAATCAGAATGTGATCCCAGAGTACAGCCTGCTTGGGCATATTCTTCAAAATTCATCTGAATATAGTTATGAGCCAATGGAACAAAGGAAAATGATCGTCTTTTTCAATGCTAACTGGTCCCAGCATTCTTTGGGGTCTGAGGATGTTGGAGTCTGGACTGTCTTTGGATTGTAGTGCTGTCTTACAATTTGGAGTGCTGTCTTACAATTTGGATTCATTTTGCTGTTGAATGGAAAAGTGGGATGGAGCTCCACGTATCTAGGTTTTCATGCTGCTGTTCTAAGCAGAGTTGGGCCTGATTAGTATGTGATGTCCTTCTATGGTGCTGTTGGACCCCAGTGTTCTTCGGGATCTTGGGAAAGTTGGACTTCAAAAATCAAACTGCTGGCCGTCATCCGAGCGCTTGGAGAGCCTGAGGCAGGAGGATTCCTTGAGCCCAGGAGTTGGAGATCAGCCTGGGCAACATGACGAGACCCCCATCTCTACAAAAAATTAAAAAATAAAAATATAAAAAAATTAGCCGGGCATGGTGGCCCACGCTTGTAGTCTCAGCTACTCGGGAGGCTGATGCAGAAGGATTGCCTGAG
>NW_007226589.1:0-774 GCF_000164805.1 Carlito syrichta
CAGTCTCTCTCTCTCTCTCTCTGGCCCCATGGTTGCCGTCCCCCAGTGGCATTCCTGATTGCCTAGGAAGGACAGACGTTGAAATTTAACATCTACAACTGGCCAGTTGAGTGTCTTCTGTGGGTTCCAGACAGTGGGAAATAGCTTCTCTCAGTTTGGGGAACTTCAAAGGAGTTTTTCCATTTGAATGCTGAACGAGCCAACCAATTGAGGGGGAAGCACCGTATTTCAGTTTGGACACTCTTGGAGGGCTTGTTGGTAATTGCCAGTGTGTCTTTTTTGAGTACCAGACAGCAGGGTCTGCTCCCCTCAATTTGGGGAAATCCACAGGGGTTTCTGTTTGCAGACTGAACAAGCCCAACCAACAGAGAAACAAAGCCCCACGAATGTTTCCATGTAGATGCTCTCACAGCTTATTAGTCAATACTGCAGTATTTTATAGTTGTTTGTTTGCATGTATATGTCCATAGAGTCATGAGAAATCAGAATGTGATCCCAGAGTACAGCCTGCTTGGGCATATTCTTCAAAATTCATCTGAATATAGTTATGAGCCAATGGAACAAAGGAAAATGATCGTCTTTTTCAATGCTAACTGGTCCCAGCATTCTTTGGGGTCTGAGGATGTTGGAGTCTGGACTGTCTTTGGATTGTAGTGCTGTCTTACAATTTGGAGTGCTGTCTTACAATTTGGATTCATTTTGCTGTGAATGGAAAAGTGGGATGGAGCTCCACGTATCTAGGTTTTCATGCTGCTGTTCTAAGCAGAGTTGGGC
>NW_007226590.1:0-5644 GCF_000164805.1 Carlito syrichta
CAGTGTGCACACCTTTCACCGCCCCGGATAAATTCATTCGTAAGGGTTTGACTCTTGCCGTGCTACTTGTCATGAGATTGTCTTCCCGCTCTCTTCTTCGGGGAGGTTCCTGATAGCGTGTAGAAATGCAAGTGGTTTTTGTGTGTGGCTTTTCCAGTCTGTCACTCTACTGAATTCGTTTATTCGTTTTGATAGGGGTGTGTGTGTGTGTGTGTGTGTGTGTGTGTTGATGTTGTGCTTGTTGCAGTGTTTAAGGTTTTCAACATGTGAGATCATGTCATCTGCAAGCAGAGATCGTTAAACTTTTCTTTCTGATGCAGAGCTTTTCACTTCTTTCTCTTCCCATAGGTAATGAAATCTTTGAGCATATTTGCAATAGCTGATTTAAAGTCTCTACTAAGTCCAACATCTATAGTACCCATCAGAGTCCATTTCTCCTGACCTCTTTTTTGTTTTTTCTTTTGTGCGCCATTCTTTCCTGTTTCTTTGTGTGTCTTAAAATTGCATGTGTGTGTTTTGAAAACTGGATGCTGTAAACAGTATCCCGTAGCAACTCTAGATTCTTACCTCACCTGGGGCAGTGGTCCCCCAGCTTTTTGGCATCAGGGACCATTTCGTGGAAGACAATTTTTCCATTGGTGGGAGGGGTTGGGAGTTGGCGGGGGCCAGGGATCATCAGGCATTAGATTATCATAAGGTCCACACAACCTAGATCTTTTGTATGTGCATTTCACAATAGTGTTCGCACTCCTATGAGAATCTGATGCTGCTGGTGATCTGACATGAGGCAGGGCTCCGCTCATCTGGCGACTCACCTCCTGCTGTGCGGGCTGGTTCCTAACAGGCCATGGACAAGTTCTGGCCCGCGGCCCACAGGTTGGGGACCTCTGCCCTGGGGGCTAAGGTTGTTTCTGATTTTTTGTTTGTATATTTAGTGACTGACTAGCCTGCCCTAAAACTTTACAGTCATTTTCCCTATCGTGTAAGTCACTGAAGTCTCCGCTCTGCTTGTGATCCTGTTTTATTTTTATGCCTGGCCTTCTAGGGAATGCCCCTGGGGTAGTGTAGGTTAGTGGCTAGCCAATGATTGGTCACAATTTTCTCCTGAAGGGCATATAGCTAGTAAGGCTTCCACTCTTTGGTAAGGTGATCTGTGTGGGTTGGGATACTCATTCAAAGTCCAGTCAGTTAACACATCGATCTTGGCTTTCACTTACTCCTTGCACATTCATAGAGGCACTAGTAGGTAATTGGGATCCTCTCAGTCTGTCGTGAGCATGCACAGAACCTTGCATTTTGGTGCAGCCTTCCGGATACTAGGGGATATAGTGAAACTTTATTTCAAAGTTTCCTGTGCCTAGCTCATTCCTCAGATCTCCCTTTAAATCCTGTTCTGTTGCTTGCTTGTTCCAGTTTGTATTGCAACCTTAGTAAGTGTTATGTTATTAGCATTCTGGGGGGTTTTTTTGTCCAAAAATCACTCTAGTTTTCTACAATACCCTGGGAATGGGACATTTCTGCAGACCTCCAAGTTGGATCAGCCAGTCTGGTAGTAGCAAGGCTGCCTGTAAGGCTACGGTACCATGTAACTAGGAATGTGGATTAGTGCAAGCAGCCCCAAGGTTTTTGGGGGGTTTGTTTGTTTGTTTGAGTCAGAGTCCCAATCTGTTTCCCAGGCTGAAGTGCATGCTCATGGCCACCGCAACCTCTACCTGCTGGGCTCATATGATCCTTCCACCTCAGCCATCCAAATAGCTGAAACTATAGGCGTGCGCCCCCACGTCCAGCTTTTTTTGACTTATGGTAGAGACAAGGTCTAGCCAAGTTGTCCAGGCTGATCTCAAACTCCTGAGCTCTGGCAGTCCTCTCCACTTGGCCATCCAAAGTGCTGGGATTACAGGTGTGACCTACTGCGCCTGGTGCAGCCCCAAGCTAAAGGACCACAAGCCTCACTATTCTAACTGATGGTAATGATTTTCCTTGAAAAGCACTTTTTAGCTTGTTGCATGCTTTCGGTTAATTCCTAGAGTTCCAAAAATATTTTCGTTTCACAATACCCTCCCCCCTTTCTTTGAGTTGGAGGCTCACTCTTTCACCCAGCTGGAGTGCAGTAGCACTCTCCTGCCACCACAGCCTCAGCCTGCTGGGCTCCAGCGATCCTTCCGCCTCAGCCTTCCAAGCAGCCGGAACTACAGGCACGCGATACCACGCCTGGCTAATTTTTTTCTTTATTGTAGAGACGAGGCCTCGCCAAGTTGCCCTGGTGGGTCTTGAATCCGCGAACTCAGGCAATTTACTCACCTCAGCCTCCCAAAGTGCTGGGATTTCAGGCTGAGCCACCAAGCCCGGCCACTTGTTCCTTTTCAAAATAATTTGTGGCTATTCTAATTCCTTTGCTTATCCATGTAGATTTGAAACCAACTTGTCAATTATTGTTGGGGGTTTGTTGGAATTGTTTTGAACGTACACATCAATTTGGGAGAACAAACTTCTTAGCAATATTGAGTCTTCAGTCCAGGTACTCGATATATTTCTCCATTAAAGTATATGTTCTTTGATTTTTCTCATGAGTGTTTTGCAGTTTTGACCATATCAATCTTGCACATATTATGTTAAATTATTCATTATTTTATGTTCTTTTTTGCTATTGGCAATGTTGACTTTTTATTCCAATATCCAACTGTTCACTGCTAGTATATGGTTTTTTGCTGCATTTTAAACTTATACCCTGAGAACTTGACAAACTCACTTGCTAGTTCTGGTACCCTTTTGTAGATGCTTGAGGGATTTTCCACAGAGACAGTCATATAATCTGCGAGTAGAGACAGATTTACATCTCCTTTCTTTTTTTTTTTTTTTTGAGTTGGAGTCTCACTCGGTCGCCCAGACTGGAGTGCAGTGGCCGCTCCCAGCCACCACGGCCTCGCCTGCTGGGCTCCGGTGATCCTTCCGCCTCAGCCTTCCGAGTAGCCGGAATTACAAGCATGCGCTACACGCCCGGCTGATTTTTTGATTTATTGTAGAGATGAGGTCTCGCTGCCCAGGCGGGTCTCGAACCTGCGGGCTCAGGCAATCCACTCACCTCAGCCTCCCAAAGGCACGAGAATACAGGCTGAGCCACCGAGCCCGGCTTACATCTCATTTCTAATCTAGGTGGCATTTCTATCTTTTCCATGACTTAATGCATGGCTAAGACCTCCAATATTATGTTGACTGGGGCATGGCCATAGGGGGACATCCTTGTCTTATTCCCAATCTAGAGGAAAAAATCATTTAGTCTTTCACCACTAGTATGCCAAGCTGTGGTTTTCATAGATACCACAAAGTGAAGAAGTTCTCTTTAATTCCTACTCTTCTGAGAGGTATCATCATAAATAAATGATGTATTCTGTCAAAAGCTTTGTCTACATCTAATGAAGTGATCATAGAGTTTTTCTTGTTTAGTTTGTTCATATGGTGAATTGCGTTCCCAAGAGGCAAAGAGGTGATAAGGAAGAAGACAAATAGCAAAATAGTAGCTTCAAATCTCCTTGAATAACTACACTGAATGCAAATTTTCCAAACGCCTCCATTAAAAGCCAGAATTTGTCATCTTCAATAGAAAAATGAGAACACACTCTGCTCTGCCTGTAGGAAACCTGCTTTCATTATAATATCATTGACAGGTTAACTGTAACAGGAGAGAAAGAGACATACCATGCAAACACTAACCCAAAGAGAACTCAAGTGGCTATAATGATATCTGAGAAAGTGGACTTCGGGAATATTTCCTGGGATAAAAAGGGATGTCACAAAAGAGTAAAAGTGTCCGTTTGAAACTGGCCCAACGGCCTCATAGAACAAACGGTTATAGTTTCTTTTCGAATAAACATAGTAATTGACCCTCCTCCTGGCCTTGAAGCTTGAAACTTATTTTTGTCTTGTCTGAGTTCCTTTCTCAGGAAACCAATCCTCAGACCTATAGTATCAAGAAACTGAAACTCACCAGATCACTGCATTCAGGTAATGAGATGCCAGACCTAACCTGTTTGCCCACTCCTCTTCTTTACCCACCTTCAACTTCTGTTTACCAACTCCTCTTTCTTACCCCACCCCAACTCCTGTTTTCTAATTCCTGCCCCACTATATAAACCCCTCACTTCAGTCAGATGGGGAGACAGATTTGTGAATGAATCACCCATTCTCCCTGGCTGATATCACTCAAGTAAAGAGCTTTCTCCTCCCTGGCAATACTCGTCCAAGTGATTGGCTTTCTGCGTGGCGAACAACAGGACCCCTGGTTTCTGGTAACAGACTTTGACTGGGAAGGCATTGGTCATGGCTCAGCTGTTGTGGGGCAGGAGAGTTTCAGAAGCCCTCCTAGAAGTTGCCCGATTCCTTTTTGGCCAAAGGTGGATTTCAGTCTCTCTCTCTCTCTCTCTGGCCCCATGGTTGCCGTCCCCCAGTGGCATTCCTGATTGCCTAGGAAGGACAGACGTTGAAATTTAACATCTACAACTGGCCAGTTGAGTGTCTTCTGTGGGTTCCAGACAGTGGGAAATAGCTTCTCTCAGTTTGGGGAACTTCAAAGGAGTTTTTCCATTTGAATGCTGAACGAGCCAACCAATTGAGGGGGAAGCACCGTATTTCAGTTTGGACACTCTTGGAGGGCTTGTTGGTAATTGCCAGTGTGTCTTTTTTGAGTACCAGACAGCAGGGTCTGCTCCCCTCAATTTGGGGAAATCCACAGGGGTTTCTGTTTGCAGACTGAACAAGCCCAACCAACAGAGAAACAAAGCCCCACGAATGTTTCCATGTAGATGCTCTCACAGCTTATTAGTCAATACTGCAGTATTTATAGTTGTTTGTTTGCATGTATATGTCCATAGAGTCATGAGAAATCAGAATGTGATCCCAGAGTACAGCCTGCTTGGGCATATTCTTCAAAATTCATCTGAATATAGTTATGAGCCAATGGAACAAAGGAAAATGATCGTCTTTTTCAATGCTAACTGGTCCCAGCATTCTTTGGGGTCTGAGGATGTTGGAGTCTGGACTGTCTTTGGATTGTAGTGCTGTCTTACAATTTGGAGTGCTGTCTTACAATTTGGATTCATTTTGCTGTTGAATGGAAAAGTGGGATGGAGCTCCACGTATCTAGGTTTTCATGCTGCTGTTCTAAGCAGAGTTGGGCCTGATTAGTATGTGATGTCCTTCTATGGTGCTGTTGGACCCCAGTGTTCTTCGGGATCTTGGGAAAGTTGGACTTCAAAAATCAAACTGCTGGCCGTCATCCGAGCGCTTGGAGAGCCTGAGGCAGGAGGATTCCTTGAGCCCAGGAGTTGGAGATCAGCCTGGGCAACATGACGAGACCCCCATCTCTACAAAAAATTAAAAAATAAAAATATAAAAAAATTAGCCGGGCATGGTGGCCCACGCTTGTAGTCTCAGCTACTCGGGAGGCTGATGCAGAAGGATTGCCTGAGCCTAGGAGGTCGAGGCTGTGGTATGTCGGAATCATGCCCCTGCACTCCAGCCTGGGCGACAAAGTATGACCCCCAATTCAAAAAAAAATATATCAAACAACCATGGAGACTGCTTTACCCAAAATTTTCGCTCATAGCCTTCATTGGATTAACCTGTTTGTAAACCGATGAGCTTGTAT
>NW_007226591.1:0-5629 GCF_000164805.1 Carlito syrichta
CAGTGTGCACACCTTTCACCGCCCCGGATAAATTCATTCGTAAGGGTTTGACTCTTGCCGTGCTACTTGTCATGAGATTGTCTTCCCGCTCTCTTCTTCGGGGAGGTTCCTGATAGCGTGTAGAAATGCAAGTGGTTTTTGTGTGTGGCTTTTCCAGTCTGTCACTCTACTGAATTCGTTTATTCGTTTTGATAGGGGTGTGTGTGTGTGTGTGTGTGTGTGTGTGTTGATGTTGTGCTTGTTGCAGTGTTTAAGGTTTTCAACATGTGAGATCATGTCATCTGCAAGCAGAGATCGTTAAACTTTTCTTTCTGATGCAGAGCTTTTCACTTCTTTCTCTTCCCATAGGTAATGAAATCTTTGAGCATATTTGCAATAGCTGATTTAAAGTCTCTACTAAGTCCAACATCTATAGTACCCATCAGAGTCCATTTCTCCTGACCTCTTTTTTGTTTTTTCTTTTGTGCGCCATTCTTTCCTGTTTCTTTGTGTGTCTTAAAATTGCATGTGTGTGTTTTGAAAACTGGATGCTGTAAACAGTATCCCGTAGCAACTCTAGATTCTTACCTCACCTGGGGCAGTGGTCCCCCAGCTTTTTGGCATCAGGGACCATTTCGTGGAAGACAATTTTTCCATTGGTGGGAGGGGTTGGGAGTTGGCGGGGGCCAGGGATCATCAGGCATTAGATTATCATAAGGTCCACACAACCTAGATCTTTTGTATGTGCATTTCACAATAGTGTTCGCACTCCTATGAGAATCTGATGCTGCTGGTGATCTGACATGAGGCAGGGCTCCGCTCATCTGGCGACTCACCTCCTGCTGTGCGGGCTGGTTCCTAACAGGCCATGGACAAGTTCTGGCCCGCGGCCCACAGGTTGGGGACCTCTGCCCTGGGGGCTAAGGTTGTTTCTGATTTTTTGTTTGTATATTTAGTGACTGACTAGCCTGCCCTAAAACTTTACAGTCATTTTCCCTATCGTGTAAGTCACTGAAGTCTCCGCTCTGCTTGTGATCCTGTTTTATTTTTATGCCTGGCCTTCTAGGGAATGCCCCTGGGGTAGTGTAGGTTAGTGGCTAGCCAATGATTGGTCACAATTTTCTCCTGAAGGGCATATAGCTAGTAAGGCTTCCACTCTTTGGTAAGGTGATCTGTGTGGGTTGGGATACTCATTCAAAGTCCAGTCAGTTAACACATCGATCTTGGCTTTCACTTACTCCTTGCACATTCATAGAGGCACTAGTAGGTAATTGGGATCCTCTCAGTCTGTCGTGAGCATGCACAGAACCTTGCATTTTGGTGCAGCCTTCCGGATACTAGGGGATATAGTGAAACTTTATTTCAAAGTTTCCTGTGCCTAGCTCATTCCTCAGATCTCCCTTTAAATCCTGTTCTGTTGCTTGCTTGTTCCAGTTTGTATTGCAACCTTAGTAAGTGTTATGTTATTAGCATTCTGGGGGGTTTTTTTGTCCAAAAATCACTCTAGTTTTCTACAATACCCTGGGAATGGGACATTTCTGCAGACCTCCAAGTTGGATCAGCCAGTCTGGTAGTAGCAAGGCTGCCTGTAAGGCTACGGTACCATGTAACTAGGAATGTGGATTAGTGCAAGCAGCCCCAAGGTTTTTGGGGGGTTTGTTTGTTTGTTTGAGTCAGAGTCCCAATCTGTTTCCCAGGCTGAGTGCATGCTCATGGCCACCGCAACCTCTACCTGCTGGGCTCATATGATCCTTCCACCTCAGCCATCCAAATAGCTGAAACTATAGGCGTGCGCCCCCACGTCCAGCTTTTTTTGACTTATGGTAGAGACAAGGTCTAGCCAAGTTGTCCAGGCTGATCTCAAACTCCTGAGCTCTGGCAGTCCTCTCCACTTGGCCATCCAAAGTGCTGGGATTACAGGTGTGACCTACTGCGCCTGGTGCAGCCCCAAGCTAAAGGACCACAAGCCTCACTATTCTAACTGATGGTAATGATTTTCCTTGAAAAGCACTTTTTAGCTTGTTGCATGCTTTCGGTTAATTCCTAGAGTTCCAAAAATATTTTCGTTTCACAATACCCTCCCCCCTTTCTTTGAGTTGGAGGCTCACTCTTTCACCCAGCTGGAGTGCAGTAGCACTCTCCTGCCACCACAGCCTCAGCCTGCTGGGCTCCAGCGATCCTTCCGCCTCAGCCTTCCAAGCAGCCGGAACTACAGGCACGCGATACCACGCCTGGCTAATTTTTTTCTTTATTGTAGAGACGAGGCCTCGCCAAGTTGCCCTGGTGGGTCTTGAATCCGCGAACTCAGGCAATTTACTCACATCAGCCTCCCAAAGTGCTGGGATTTCAGGCTGAGCCACCAAGCCCGGCCACTTGTTCCTTTTCAAAATAATTTGTGGCTATTCTAATTCCTTTGCTTATCCATGTAGATTTGAAACCAACTGTCAATTATTGTTGGGGGTTTGTTGGAATTGTTTTGAACGTACACATCAATTTGGGAGAACAAACTTCTTAGCAATATTGAGTCTTCAGTCCAGGTACTCGATATATTTCTCCATTAAAGTATATGTTCTTTGATTTTTCTCATGAGTGTTTTGCAGTTTTGACCATATCAATCTTGCACATATTATGTTAAATTATTCATTATTTTATGTTCTTTTTTGCTATTGGCAATGTTGACTTTTTATTCCAATATCCAACTGTTCACTGCTAGTATATGGTTTTTTGCTGCATTTTAAACTTATACCCTGAGAACTTGACAAACTCACTTGCTAGTTCTGGTACCCTTTTGTAGATGCTTGAGGGATTTTCCACAGAGACAGTCATATAATCTGCGAGTAGAGACAGATTTACATCTCCTTTCTTTTTTTTTTTTTTTTGAGTTGGAGTCTCACTCGGTCGCCCAGACTGGAGTGCAGTGGCCGCTCCCAGCCACCACGGCCTCGCCTGCTGGGCTCCGGTGATCCTTCCGCCTCAGCCTTCCGAGTAGCCGGAATTACAGGCATGCGCTACCACGCCCGGCTGATTTTTTGATTTATTGTAGAGATGAGGTCTCGCTGCCCAGGCGGGTCTCGAACCTGCGGGCTCAGGCAATCCACTCACCTCAGCCTCCCAAAGGCACGAGAATACAGGCTGAGCCACCGAGCCCGGCTTACATCTCATTTCTAATCTAGGTGGCATTTCTATCTTTTCCATGACTTAATGCATGGCTAAGACCTCCAATATTATGTTGACTGGGGCATGGCCATAGGGGGACATCCTTGTCTTATTCCCAATCTAGAGGAAAAAATCATTTAGTCTTTCACCACTAGTATGCCAAGCTGTGGTTTTCATAGATACCACAAAGTGAAGAAGTTCTCTTTAATTCCTACTCTTCTGAGAGGTATCATCATAAATAAATGATGTATTCTGTCAAAAGCTTTGTCTACATCTAATGAAGTGATCATAGAGTTTTTCTTGTTTAGTTTGTTCATATGGTGAATTGCGTTCCCAAGAGGCAAAGAGGTGATAAGGAAGAAGACAAATAGCAAAATAGTAGCTTCAAATCTCCTTGAATAACTACACTGAATGCAAATTTTCCAAACGCCTCCATTAAAAGCCAGAATTTGTCATCTTCAATAGAAAAATGAGAACACACTCTGCTCTGCCTGTAGGAAACCTGCTTTCATTATAATATCATTGACAGGTTAACTGTAACAGGAGAGAAAGAGACATACCATGCAAACACTAACCCAAAGAGAACTCAAGTGGCTATAATGATATCTGAGAAAGTGGACTTCGGGAATATTTCCTGGGATAAAAAGGGATGTCACAAAAGAGTAAAAGTGTCCGTTTGAAACTGGCCCAACGGCCTCATAGAACAAACGGTTATAGTTTCTTTTCGAATAAACATAGTAATTGACCCTCCTCCTGGCCTTGAAGCTTGAAACTTATTTTTGTCTTGTCTGAGTTCCTTTCTCAGGAAACCAATCCTCAGACCTATAGTATCAAGAAACTGAAACTCACCAGATCACTGCATTCAGGTAATGAGATGCCAGACCTAACCTGTTTGCCCACTCCTCTTCTTTACCCACCTTCAACTTCTGTTTACCAACTCCTCTTTCTTACCCCACCCCAACTCCTGTTTTCTAATTCCTGCCCCACTATATAAACCCCTCACTTCAGTCAGATGGGGAGACAGATTTGTGAATGAATCACCCATTCTCCCTGGCTGATATCACTCAAGTAAAGAGCTTTCTCCTCCCTGGCAATACTCGTCCAAGTGATTGGCTTTCTGCGTGGCGAACAACAGGACCCCTGGTTTCTGGTAACAGACTTTGACTGGGAAGGCATTGGTCATGGCTCAGCTGTTGTGGGGCAGGAGAGTTTCAGAAGCCCTCCTAGAAGTTGCCCGATTCCTTTTTGGCCAAAGGTGGATTTCAGTCTCTCTCTCTCTCTCTCTGGCCCCATGGTTGCCGTCCCCCAGTGGCATTCCTGATTGCCTAGGAAGGACAGACGTTGAAATTTAACATCTACAACTGGCCAGTTGAGTGTCTTCTGTGGGTTCCAGACAGTGGGAAATAGCTTCTCTCAGTTTGGGGAACTTCAAAGGAGTTTTTCCATTTGAATGCTGAACGAGCCAACCAATTGAGGGGGAAGCACCGTATTTCAGTTTGGACACTCTTGGAGGGCTTGTTGGTAATTGCCAGTGTGTCTTTTTTGAGTACCAGACAGCAGGGTCTGCTCCCCTCAATTTGGGGAAATCCACAGGGGTTTCTGTTTGCAGACTGAACAAGCCCAACCAACAGAGAAACAAAGCCCCACGAATGTTTCCATGTAGATGCTCTCACAGCTTATTAGTCAATACTGCAGTATTTTATAGTTGTTTGTTTGCATGTATATGTCCATAGAGTCATGAGAAATCAGAATGTGATCCCAGAGTACAGCCTGCTTGGGCATATTCTTCAAAATTCATCTGAATATAGTTATGAGCCAATGGAACAAAGGAAAATGATCGTCTTTTTCAATGCTAACTGGTCCCAGCATTCTTTTGGGGTCTGAGGATGTTGGAGTCTGGACTGTCTTTGGATTGTAGTGCTGTCTTACAATTTGGAGTGCTGTCTTACAATTTGGATTCATTTTGCTGTTGAATGGAAAAGTGGGATGGAGCTCCACGTATCTAGGTTTTCATGCTGCTGTTCTAAGCAGAGTTGGGCCTGATTAGTATGTGATGTCCTTCTATGGTGCTGTTGGACCCCAGTGTTCTTCGGGATCTTGGGAAAGTTGGACTTCAAAAATCAAACTGCTGGCCGTCATCCGAGCGCTTGGAGAGCCTGAGGCAGGAGGATTCCTTGAGCCCAGGAGTTGGAGATCAGCCTGGGCAACATGACGAGACCCCCATCTCTACAAAAAATTAAAAAATAAAAATATAAAAAAATTAGCCGGGCATGGTGGCCCACGCTTGTAGTCTCAGCTACTCGGGAGGCTGATGCAGAAGGATTGCCTGAGCCTAGGAGGTCGAGGCTGTGGTATGTCGGAATCATGCCCCTGCACTCCAGCCTGGGCGACAAAGTATGACCCCCAATTCAAAAAAAAATATATCAAACAACCATGGAGACTGCTTTACCCAAAATTTTCGCTCATAGCCTTCATTGGATTAACCTGTTTGTAA
>NW_007226592.1:0-1027 GCF_000164805.1 Carlito syrichta
CTTACAATTTGGAGTGCTGTCTTACAATTTGGATTCATTTTGCTGTTGAATGGAAAAGTGGGATGGAGCTCCACGTATCTAGGTTTTCATGCTGCTGTTCTAAGCAGAGTTGGGCCTGATTAGTATGTGATGTCCTTCTATGGTGCTGTTGGACCCCAGTGTTCTTCGGGATCTTGGGAAAGTTGGACTTCAAAAATCAAACTGCTGGCCGTCATCCGAGCGCTTGGAGAGCCTGAGGCAGGAGGATTCCTTGAGCCCAGGAGTTGGAGATCAGCCTGGGCAACATGACGAGACCCCCATCTCTACAAAAAATTAAAAAATAAAAATATAAAAAAATTAGCCGGGCATGGTGGCCCACGCTTGTAGTCTCAGCTACTCGGGAGGCTGATGCAGAAGGATTGCCTGAGCCTAGGAGGTCGAGGCTGTGGTATGTCGGAATCATGCCCCTGCACTCCAGCCTGGGCGACAAAGTATGACCCCCAATTCAAAAAAAAATATATCAAACAACCATGGAGACTGCTTTACCCAAAATTTTCGCTCATAGCCTTCATTGGATTAACCTGTTTGTAAACCGATGAGCTTGTATTGCCGTCTCATGGCTAGAGTTATCTTTGTTTATGTGTATGTAGACATGTTTAGGTGTGTCTGTGTCTGTGTGTATGTACACTAATGCCGTGTCTATTGGGTGCCAAATTGGCTTATAAATAAAAGAGCACTCATCGATTAAGTAAATAAGTTCAAGCATTTATCGAGTTCACGTGCCTTAAGTAAATCTTCAATAAACAAAGTGGCTTTGATGCTATTGGTAAAATAAAAATAGAAATGTCTTTGGAATTGTCAGCATACATTTTTGTCTGGTTTTAAATATTTGTCTCTGCTGGATATTTTACGGTGTCGGGGTTTGGCTCAAAAGGAAAGGGTTATAAGACTGTAAACCCAACCAAAAACAAAATGACCTTTGTTTATACTATTTTTGTAATTAAATGAAACCAGTATAATGCTGCTAGTTTAATAAAAACAGCTAAAT
>NW_007226593.1:0-797 GCF_000164805.1 Carlito syrichta
CGAGGCTGTGGTATGTCGGAATCATGCCCCTGCACTCCAGCCTGGGCGACAAAGTATGACCCCCAATTCAAAAAAAAATATATCAAACAACCATGGAGACTGCTTTACCCAAAATTTTGGCTCATAGCCTTCATTGGATTAACCTGTTTGTAAACCGATGAGCTTGTATTGCCGTCTCATGGCTAGAGTTATCTTTGTTTATGTGTATGTAGACATGTTTAGGTGTGTCTGTGTCTGTGTGTATGTACACTAATGCCGTGTCTATTGGGTGCCAAATTGGCTTATAAATAAAAGAGCACTCATCGATTAAGTAAATAAGTTCAAGCATTTATCGAGTTCACGTGCCTTAAGTAAATCTTCAATAAACAAAGTGGCTTTGATGCTATTGGTAAAATAAAAATAGAAATGTCTTTGGAATTGTCAGCATACATTTTTGTCTGGTTTTAAATATTTGTCTCTGCTGGATATTTTACGGTGTCGGGGTTTGGCTCAAAAGGAAAGGGTTATAAGACTGTAAACCCAACCAAAAACAAAATGACCTTTGTTTATACTATTTTTGTAATTAAATGAAACCAGTATAATGCTGCTAGTTTAATAAAAACAGCTAAATCTTCTGAGTTATTGGTGAAAATACCCAAATATTTAACTGTAAGTTTCTTACTTAGTGAACTCTTAATATGCACAGGTTATAAAAATCGAGAGCAAGGAAATGACTAGCTTTGTCTAATATCTCAGTTTTCATAAGTAATCCAGGTAATCTGCTAAACAGCAAATAAAATATGCACGGGGCAAATTTT
>NW_007226594.1:0-1482 GCF_000164805.1 Carlito syrichta
CCATGGAGACTGCTTTACCCAAAATTTTGGCTCATAGCCTTCATTGGATTAACCTGTTTGTAAACCGATGAGCTTGTATTGCCGTCTCATGGCTAGAGTTATCTTTGTTTATGTGTATGTAGACATGTTTAGGTGTGTCTGTGTCTGTGTGTATGTACACTAATGCCGTGTCTATTGGGTGCCAAATTGGCTTATAAATAAAAGAGCACTCATCGATTAAGTAAATAAGTTCAAGCATTTATCGAGTTCACGTGCCTTAAGTAAATCTTCAATAAACAAAGTGGCTTTGATGCTATTGGTAAAATAAAAATAGAAATGTCTTTGGAATTGTCAGCATACATTTTTGTCTGGTTTTAAATATTTGTCTCTGCTGGATATTTTACGGTGTCGGGGTTTGGCTCAAAAGGAAAGGGTTATAAGACTGTAAACCCAACCAAAAACAAAATGACCTTTGTTTATACTATTTTTGTAATTAAATGAAACCAGTATAATGCTGCTAGTTTAATAAAAACAGCTAAATCTTCTGAGTTATTGGTGAAAATACCCAAATATTTAACTGTAAGTTTCTTACTTAGGTGAACTCTTAATATGCACAGGTTATAAAAATCGAGAGCAAGGAAATGACTAGCTTTGTCTAATATCTCAGTTTTTCATAAGTAATCCAGGTAATCTGCTAACAGCAAATAAAATATGCACGGGGCAAATTTTGTGTAATTTAAAAGCTTGAAATTATTTTGAATGCTTGTTAGATGTCTGTCTACTTTCCGATTAAGAAAGGGTTATGATATGAGAAAATGTGTTTTGAAGAATAGTGAGATGCTTCCATCTACAAAATGTTAATCTCTGGAAGACAGTGCAGGATTTCTTGCTTCCTAGGTTGTTCGCTAAAATTTAAGATTACTAAGAACAAGAAATCTAGTTAATATGCACTTCCGTGTATAAAATGTTTTAAAGACGATGCGTTCTTATTGAGAAACACAATAATTTTGTCTCATTCACACATTATCTAAAGGTTGATTCAAATTATGAACTTGGGAAGGTTATTTATGAAACAAGGGAGCAAGGAACCAGTAAGTAGGAGAGAGCGATGTTAAAAAAAAGTTACGGACAGAAGGATGTATTTTTTGGTAAGGCAGGTTATAAGGAAAAGAGAATGATTTTGTATGAATAGGGATCTTGTATAAAACGTTTTCATTTCTATTCTATTCGTATCTCAGAATTGCAGGTTAGTTGTGTCTTTCTGCTTTCAGCTTTTTCTCCCCCGAAAAAGCCTGAAATGATAACATCCTCCTTTAACTTTTCCATCAGTGCCTATAAAGTTTTCCCCCTTCTGGTTCTAACTGCTGTTGTGGCCTGATGCTGAAGTGTTTGTCTTAAAAGCTTGGAAATGTAGTGTTTTCCTCCACTATACCTTGACTGTCTACTCTTGACTTTTCTTGATGTGTCTAAATTGCTCCATAACCAGATAACATCTCGTGCTGT
>NW_007226595.1:0-3070 GCF_000164805.1 Carlito syrichta
CTATTTTTGTAATTAAATGAAACCAGTATAATGCTGCTAGTTTAATAAAAACAGCTAAATCTTCTGAGTTATTGGTGAAAATACCCAAATATTTAACTGTAAGTTTCTTACTTAGGTGAACTCTTAATATGCACAGGTTATAAAAATCGAGAGCAAGGAAATGACTAGCTTTGTCTAATATCTCAGTTTTTCATAAGTAATCCAGGTAATCTGCTAACAGCAAATAAAATATGCACGGGGCAAATTTTGTGTAATTTAAAAGCTTGAAATTATTTTGAATGCTTGTTAGATGTCTGTCTACTTTCCGATTAAGAAAGGGTTATGATATGAGAAAATGTGTTTTGAAGAATAGTGAGATGCTTCCATCTACAAAATGTTAATCTCTGGAAGACAGTGCAGGATTTCTTGCTTCCTAGGTTGTTCGCTAAAATTTAAGATTACTAAGAACAAGAAATCTAGTTAATATGCACTTCCGTGTATAAAATGTTTTAAAGACGATGCGTTCTTATTGAGAAACACAATAATTTTGTCTCATTCACACATTATCTAAAGGTTGATTCAAATTATGAACTTGGGAAGGTTATTTATGAAACAAGGGAGCAAGGAACCAGTAAGTAGGAGAGAGCGATGTTAAAAAAAAGTTACGGACAGAAGGATGTATTTTTTGGTAAGGCAGGTTATAAGGAAAAGAGAATGATTTTGTATGAATAGGGATCTTGTATAAAACGTTTTCATTTCTATTCTATTCGTATCTCAGAATTGCAGGTTAGTTGTGTCTTTCTGCTTTCAGCTTTTTCTCCCCCGAAAAAGCCTGAAATGATAACATCCTCCTTTAACTTTTCCATCAGTGCCTATAAAGTTTTCCCCCTTCTGGTTCTAACTGCTGTTGTGGCCTGATGCTGAAGTGTTTGTCTTAAAAGCTTGGAAATGTAGTGTTTTCCTCCACTATACCTTGACTGTCTACTCTTGACTTTTCTTGATGTGTCTAAATTGCTCCATAACCAGATAACATCTCGTGCTGTTACTAAGAGCCACTTATGCCCCTGTTCAAGATACCAGTCTCCAAGTTTCTTGGTTTACTCATCACCCTGGACACACTCTTCCTGTGCCTGATTTTATTCAGGTACCCTTTCCATCAGTTTTGACTTTCAGGTTCTCTAAATGGGTTTTCCATTAGGAGAAACAGTCACACCACAGAAGTCTTCCTTTGCCTCTTGATAAACAGCCTAGGAAACGGGTTTTGCATTTTGTCAAGATAATTCCTATGTCATTCTCATTGGATTTTTGATCACATAGGAAAGCTGAGATTTGGAAGAGTTTGTCCGTCTGGCTTTCTGTATTTGAAATCTTGGTTGTCACTTTAGTTAACTGAGTAACTATCATTTTACAATGGCCTGTGATTCTGTTTTGGTCGAGTGTTCTGAACCTTTTGAATTCTTTGGTGAACTTCCTATTGGCTGCTAATCCTTGTGCTGTTAAGTTACAGGGCTTTGACTCCTGGGTCTGGAAAAGGCACCGATTCCTGCTAAATCACATCAGTCAAGGCCTCATCTTCAAACCTGGGAGATGGTAACAGTCAAAATGAAATGCTTATGTGAGACACAGGGCCAGAAATTAAAACTATTCCAATCCCTCTAGGCCCAGGGACTATTGCAGAAGAGGTGGGCGCATGAGATTTTAAGGACCGATTTTGAGGGATACAATTAGTTCGGAGTTTTCCTATACATTAAACCTTGATATCAATGCACACTGATGCAAGGCCAGTGTCTGGCTCCCTGTGTCAGCATAGCAGGGTTTTTTCTATTTTTTATTTTTTGGAGCATTGATCTACTCTTTGATAGAAAAATTGTAAAAGTTTATAAAAAGTTTGTGGAAATCTTACCTTATGGTCAAACTGATTAAAATGGGATATATTTGTTCGTAGGGTTTGTTTGTTTGCTTGTTTGTGAGTCGGAGTCTCGCTCGGTCACCCAGGCTGGAGTGCAGTGGCACGCTGATGGCTACCGCAGCCTCGACCTGCTGGGCTCAGGAGACCCTTCCGCCTCAACCTTGTAAGTAGCTGGAACCACAGGTGTACGCCACCACGCCTGGCTAACTTTTTGATTTATCATAGAGACGAAGTCTCGCCAATTTGCCCTGGCTGGTCTTGAACCCCTTGGCTCAGGCGGTCTTCTCGCCTCCGCCTTCCAAAGTGCTGGGATTATAGACGTGAGCACCGTGCCCGGCTTGTTCCCAGGGTTTTATTAAAATTAGCTTTTACATTAATAATGCACTATGCAGAAGTAAAGTTTAGTTTTCTCTTCTGGGCAAGATGTTTGTGTAATAGTAATAGGATATGGCAGAGAATTTTTGTTTACCTTTTGAATGAAATGCAGGGGAGAAAAGGAAGGGGGAGAGAGAGAGAGAGAGAGAGACGGATTTAGTTGGCCTCATGCTGTCTTTGAGAAACTGGGTCTCCTCCCTATCAGAGAAAAAAAGTTTTTGCTTTTTTTTGAAATCCTTGAGTTATCATTTTGGCTAAATGTATGACTATTTTATGGTGACGTGTGATCCTATTTCGTGATGTCCAAGTATTTTACCTTTCATATTTGACAAACTTTCCAAAAGCAAAATTCCAAGTTTTAAATTCAGTCTTTTTGACCTCAAACTAACTTGTTTGCATTTTGGGTTCCATGAAGTCCAAGGGAGACATATTTGACCTGCTTGGGCTGTTAAAATTACACAGAAAGCATTGACAAATATGAAATGGTGTTTAACTCTCTTTGGTTTGCATTTATAATGTTATTATTGTTATTCATATTTATAGTGTTATTAATGTGGGACTCTAAATTGTATGAGAGTCCTAAAATTCTGATGTGTGAGCATATGTTATTAGTAGTAGTCATTATTATTATTATGTTAAATTGTTGTATGCCAAAGCAATAAACAAGTTTCCTTGTCAATTCTGTCTTTAACCATGGCTGTCCTAAGCAGCCACAGTTATTGTTTTTCATTGATTCTTCTCAGAAAGCTACAGTCCAAAACGTGCTTCTTTAGGGGAGCTCATGAAAATGACTCTTGAATGCAGATT
>NW_007226596.1:0-720 GCF_000164805.1 Carlito syrichta
AGCTTTGTCTAATATCTCAGTTTTTCATAAGTAATCCAGGTAATCTGCTAACAGCAAATAAAATATGCACGGGGCAAATTTTGTGTAATTTAAAAGCTTGAAATTATTTTGAATGCTTGTTAGATGTCTGTCTACTTTCCGATTAAGAAAGGGTTATGATATGAGAAAATGTGTTTTGAAGAATAGTGAGATGCTTCCATCTACAAAATGTTAATCTCTGGAAGACAGTGCAGGATTTCTTGCTTCCTAGGTTGTTCGCTAAAATTTAAGATTACTAAGAACAAGAAATCTAGTTAATATGCACTTCCGTGTATAAAATGTTTTAAAGACGATGCGTTCTTATTGAGAAACACAATAATTTTGTCTCATTCACACATTATCTAAAGGTTGATTCAAATTATGAACTTGGGAAGGTTATTTATGAAACAAGGGAGCAAGGAACCAGTAAGTAGGAGAGAGCGATGTTAAAAAAAAGTTACGGACAGAAGGATGTATTTTTTGGTAAGGCAGGTTATAAGGAAAAGAGAATGATTTTGTATGAATAGGGATCTTGTATAAAACGTTTTCATTTCTATTCTATTCGTATCTCAGAATTGCAGGTTAGTTGTGTCTTTCTGCTTTCAGCTTTTTCTCCCCCGAAAAAGCCTGAAATGATAACATCCTCCTTTAACTTTTCCATCAGTGCCTATAAAGTTTTCCCCCTTCTGGTTCTAACTGCTG
>NW_007226597.1:0-719 GCF_000164805.1 Carlito syrichta
AGGTAATCTGCTAACAGCAAATAAAATATGCACGGGGCAAATTTTGTGTAATTTAAAAGCTTGAAATTATTTTGAATGCTTGTTAGATGTCTGTCTACTTTCCGATTAAGAAAGGGTTATGATATGAGAAAATGTGTTTTGAAGAATAGTGAGATGCTTCCATCTACAAAATGTTAATCTCTGGAAGACAGTGCAGGATTTCTTGCTTCCTAGGTTGTTCGCTAAAATTTAAGATTACTAAGAACAAGAAATCTAGTTAATATGCACTTCCGTGTATAAAATGTTTTAAAGACGATGCGTTCTTATTGAGAAACACAATAATTTTGTCTCATTCACACATTATCTAAAGGTTGATTCAAATTATGAACTTGGGAAGGTTATTTATGAAACAAGGGAGCAAGGAACCAGTAAGTAGGAGAGAGCGATGTTAAAAAAAAGTTACGGACAGAAGGATGTATTTTTTGGTAAGGCAGGTTATAAGGAAAAGAGAATGATTTTGTATGAATAGGGATCTTGTATAAAACGTTTTCATTTCTATTCTATTCGTATCTCAGAATTGCAGGTTAGTTGTGTCTTTCTGCTTTCAGCTTTTTCTCCCCCGAAAAAGCCTGAAATGATAACATCCTCCTTTAACTTTTCCATCAGTGCCTATAAAGTTTTCCCCCTTCTGGTTCTAACTGCTGTTGTGGCCTGATGCTGAAGTGTTTGTCTTAAAAGCT
>NW_007226598.1:0-740 GCF_000164805.1 Carlito syrichta
GATATGAGAAAATGTGTTTTGAAGAATAGTGAGATGCTTCCATCTACAAAATGTTAATCTCTGGAAGACAGTGCAGGATTTCTTGCTTCCTAGGTTGTTCGCTAAAATTTAAGATTACTAAGAACAAGAAATCTAGTTAATATGCACTTCCGTGTATAAAATGTTTTAAAGACGATGCGTTCTTATTGAGAAACACAATAATTTTGTCTCATTCACACATTATCTAAAGGTTGATTCAAATTATGAACTTGGGAAGGTTATTTATGAAACAAGGGAGCAAGGAACCAGTAAGTAGGAGAGAGCGATGTTAAAAAAAAGTTACGGACAGAAGGATGTATTTTTTGGTAAGGCAGGTTATAAGGAAAAGAGAATGATTTTGTATGAATAGGGATCTTGTATAAAACGTTTTCATTTCTATTCTATTCGTATCTCAGAATTGCAGGTTAGTTGTGTCTTTCTGCTTTCAGCTTTTTCTCCCCCGAAAAAGCCTGAAATGATAACATCCTCCTTTAACTTTTCCATCAGTGCCTATAAAGTTTTCCCCCTTCTGGTTCTAACTGCTGTTGTGGCCTGATGCTGAAGTGTTTGTCTTAAAAGCTTGGAAATGTAGTGTTTTCCTCCACTATACCTTGACTGTCTACTCTTGACTTTTCTTGATGTGTCTAAATTGCTCCATAACCAGATAACATCTCGTGCTGTTACTAAGAGCCACTTATGCCCCTGTTCAAGATACCAGTCTC
>NW_007226599.1:0-775 GCF_000164805.1 Carlito syrichta
TCATTCACACATTATCTAAAGGTTGATTCAAATTATGAACTTGGGAAGGTTATTTATGAAACAAGGGAGCAAGGAAACCAGTAAGTAGGAGAGAGCGATGTTAAAAAAAAAGTTACGGACAGAAGGATGTATTTTTTGGTAAGGCAGGTTATAAGGAAAAGAGAATGATTTTGTATGAATAGGGATCTTGTATAAAACGTTTTCATTTCTATTCTATTCGTATCTCAGAATTGCAGGTTAGTTGTGTCTTTCTGCTTTCAGCTTTTTCTCCCCCGAAAAAGCCTGAAATGATAACATCCTCCTTTAACTTTTCCATCAGTGCCTATAAAGTTTTCCCCCTTCTGGTTCTAACTGCTGTTGTGGCCTGATGCTGAAGTGTTTGTCTTAAAAGCTTGGAAATGTAGTGTTTTCCTCCACTATACCTTGACTGTCTACTCTTGACTTTTCTTGATGTGTCTAAATTGCTCCATAACCAGATAACATCTCGTGCTGTTACTAAGAGCCACTTATGCCCCTGTTCAAGATACCAGTCTCCAAGTTTCTTGGTTTACTCATCACCCTGGACACACTCTTCCTGTGCCTGATTTTATTCAGGTACCCTTTCCATCAGTTTTGACTTTCAGGTTCTCTAAATGGGTTTTCCATTAGGAGAAACAGTCACACCACAGAAGTCTTCCTTTGCCTCTTGATAAACAGCCTAGGAAACGGGTTTTGCATTTTGTCAAGATAATTCCTATGTCATTCTCATTGGATTTTTGATCACATAGGAAAGCTG
>NW_007226600.1:0-757 GCF_000164805.1 Carlito syrichta
TATTCGTATCTCAGAATTGCAGGTTAGTTGTGTCTTTCTGCTTTCAGCTTTTTCTCCCCCGAAAAAGCCTGAAATGATACATCCTCCTTTAACTTTTCCATCAGTGCCTATAAAGTTTTCCCCATTCTGGTTCTAACTGCTGTTGTGGCGTGATGCTGAAGTGTTTGTCTTAAAAGCTTGGAAATGTAGTGTTTTCCTCCACTATACCTTGACTGTCTACTCTTGACTTTCTTGATGTGTCTAAATTGCTCCATAACCAGATAACATCTCGTGCTGTTACTAAGAGCCACTTATGCCCCTGTTCAAGATACCAGTCTCCAAGTTTCTTGGTTTACTCATCACCCTGGACACACTCTTCCTGTGCCTGATTTTATTCAGGTACCCTTTCCATCAGTTTTGACTTTCAGGTTCTCTAAATGGGTTTTCCATTAGGAGAAACAGTCACACCACAGAAGTCTTCCTTTGCCTCTTGATAAACAGCCTAGGAAACGGGTTTTGCATTTTGTCAAGATAATTCCTATGTCATTCTCATTGGATTTTTGATCACATAGGAAAGCTGAGATTTGGAAGAGTTTGTCCGTCTGGCTTTCTGTATTTGAAATCTTGGTTGTCACTTTAGTTAACTGAGTAACTATCATTTTACAATGGCCTGTGATTCTGTTTTGGTCGAGTGTTCTGAACCTTTTGAATTCTTTGGTGAACTTCCTATTGGCTGCTAATCCTTGTGCTGTTAAGTTACAGGGCTTTGACTCCTGGG
>NW_007226601.1:0-1915 GCF_000164805.1 Carlito syrichta
GCCACCACGCCTGGCTAACTTTTTGATTTATCATAGAGACGAAGTCTCGCCAATTTGCCCTGGCTGGTCTTGAACCCCTTGGCTCAGGCGGTCTTCTCGCCTCCGCCTTCCAAAGTGCTGGGATTATAGACGTGAGCACCGTGCCCGGCTTGTTCCCAGGGTTTTATTAAAATTAGCTTTTACATTAATAATGCACTATGCAGAAGTAAAGTTTAGTTTTCTCTTCTGGGCAAGATGTTTGTGTAATAGTAATAGGATATGGCAGAGAATTTTTGTTTACCTTTTGAATGAAATGCAGGGGAGAAAAGGAAGGGGGAGAGAGAGAGAGAGAGAGAGACGGATTTAGTTGGCCTCATGCTGTCTTTGAGAAACTGGGTCTCCTCCCTATCAGAGAAAAAAAGTTTTTGCTTTTTTTTGAAATCCTTGAGTTATCATTTTGGCTAAATGTATGACTATTTTATGGTGACGTGTGATCCTATTTCGTGATGTCCAAGTATTTTACCTTTCATATTTGACAAACTTTCCAAAAGCAAAATTCCAAGTTTTAAATTCAGTCTTTTTGACCTCAAACTAACTTGTTTGCATTTTGGGTTCCATGAAGTCCAAGGGAGACATATTTGACCTGCTTGGGCTGTTAAAATTACACAGAAAGCATTGACAAATATGAAATGGTGTTTAACTCTCTTTGGTTTGCATTTATAATGTTATTATTGTTATTCATATTTATAGTGTTATTAATGTGGGACTCTAAATTGTATGAGAGTCCTAAAATTCTGATGTGTGAGCATATGTTATTAGTAGTAGTCATTATTATTATTATGTTAAATTGTTGTATGCCAAAGCAATAAACAAGTTTCCTTGTCAATTCTGTCTTTAACCATGGCTGTCCTAAGCAGCCACAGTTATTGTTTTTCATTGATTCTTCTCAGAAAGCTACAGTCCAAAACGTGCTTCTTTAGGGGAGCTCATGAAAATGACTCTTGAATGCAGATTTATGATAGCATTGGCGATTGTGCTATGGGACTGGGGAAAAAGCTTCCAAGACTCTCATGAGAGAGCTAATGTGCTTGTCATGTTTGCCGGCCCCAGATTGAGCAGAACGGGAGCTAATTGCATCGATGAAGTAACAGAGGGCTGAAATAATTTCATTATGACCCTTTTGTTTGAAACATTGCCGATTCTTTTTGTTTTGTTTTTCAGAGTCAAGAAGACTTTGTTTTCTTTTGTGCTATTGATAACCTTTAACAGTTGAGTAGAGTATACTGCTTTAAACAAAATTGGAGGCATATTTATTTCTCTCGAACTGATTTCTCCAGAATTCAGAAACTATCTGTGAGTATTCTTAACTTACGGCGACATGGTTATTTGCATAAGATATTTTGAGACTTCAAAAAGAAAGGAATTTATTCAAGTATTACAAGCACAGTCTAATGGCGAATCCTTGGCTTGGCTTCTGGCCATGAGGCTTTTAAAAAGTTGAATACAAAATTCCCTATAAAAAGTTCCAACGAAGCCAATCTAAAGGAGAAATAAGCAGTCCAAGTACAATAAGAGTGAATTTATTTTGCCAGTAAATTGGTCTCGATATGATTTGTCTTTGGGGGAAATAGGGGACTGGAGAGAGAATAATTACATTTCTGAAGAAAACCAGGGTACGCCTGTTATTAGAGTAACCTTTGCTTTTTGTTTTTTTGTGGGTTTTTTTTGATTTAGAGTCTCAATCTTGTCGCCCAGGCTGGAGGGCAGTGGCACGTTCATGGCCACCGCAGCCTCGACCTGCTGAGCTTAGGCGATCCTTCTGCCTCAGCCTTCCAAGTAGCTGGAACTGCAGACGCATGCCACCATGCCCAGCTAGTTTTTGTGATTTGTTGTAGAGACGAGGTCTCACCAAGTTGCCCGGGCTGGTCTCGAACCC
>NW_007226602.1:0-716 GCF_000164805.1 Carlito syrichta
CCCTTGGCTCAGGCGGTCTTCTCGCCTCCGCCTTCCAAAGTGCTGGGATTATAGACGTGAGCACCGTGCCCGGCTTGTTCCCAGGGTTTTATTAAAATTAGCTTTTACATTAATAATGCACTATGCAGAAGTAAAGTTTAGTTTTCTCTTCTGGGCAAGATGTTTGTGTAATAGTAATAGGATATGGCAGAGAATTTTTGTTTACCTTTTGAATGAAATGCAGGGGAGAAAAGGAAGGGGGAGAGAGAGAGAGAGAGAGAGACGGATTTAGTTGGCCTCATGCTGTCTTTGAGAAACTGGGTCTCCTCCCTATCAGAGAAAAAAAGTTTTTGCTTTTTTTTGAAATCCTTGAGTTATCATTTTGGCTAAATGTATGACTATTTTATGGTGACGTGTGATCCTATTTCGTGATGTCCAAGTATTTTACCTTTCATATTTGACAAACTTTCCAAAAGCAAAATTCCAAGTTTTAAATTCAGTCTTTTTGACCTCAAACTAACTTGTTTGCATTTTGGGTTCCATGAAGTCCAAGGGAGACATATTTGACCTGCTTGGGCTGTTAAAATTACACAGAAAGCATTGACAAATATGAAATGGTGTTTAACTCTCTTTGGTTTGCATTTATAATGTTATTATTGTTATTCATATTTATAGTGTTATTAATGTGGGACTCTAAATTGTATGAGAGTCCTAAAATTCTGATGTGTGAGCATATG
>NW_007226603.1:0-7447 GCF_000164805.1 Carlito syrichta
TTATTAATGTGGGACTCTAAATTGTATGAGAGTCCTAAAATTCTGATGTGTGAGCATATGTTATTAGTAGTAGTCATTATTATTATTATGTTAAATTGTTGTATGCCAAAGCAATAAACAAGTTTCCTTGTCAATTCTGTCTTTAACCATGGCTGTCCTAAGCAGCCACAGTTATTGTTTTTCATTGATTCTTCTCAGAAAGCTACAGTCCAAAACGTGCTTCTTTAGGGGAGCTCATGAAAATGACTCTTGAATGCAGATTTATGATAGCATTGGCGATTGTGCTATGGGACTGGGGAAAAAGCTTCCAAGACTCTCATGAGAGAGCTAATGTGCTTGTCATGTTTGCCGGCCCCAGATTGAGCAGAACGGGAGCTAATTGCATCGATGAAGTAACAGAGGGCTGAAATAATTTCATTATGACCCTTTTGTTTGAAACATTGCCGATTCTTTTTGTTTTGTTTTTCAGAGTCAAGAAGACTTTGTTTTCTTTTGTGCTATTGATAACCTTTAACAGTTGAGTAGAGTATACTGCTTTAAACAAAATTGGAGGCATATTTATTTCTCTCGAACTGATTTCTCCAGAATTCAGAAACTATCTGTGAGTATTCTTTAACTTACGGCGACATGGTTATTTGCATAAGATATTTTTGAGACTTCAAAAAGAAAGGATTTTATTCAAGTATTACAAGCACAGTCTAATGGCGAATCCTTGGCTTGGCTTCTGGCCATGAGGCTTTTAAAAAGTTGAATACAAAATTCCCTATAAAAAGTTCCAACGAAGCCAATCTAAAGGAGAAATAAGCAGTCCAAGTACAATAAGAGTGAATTTATTTTGCCAGTAAATTGGTCTCGATATGATTTGTCTTTGGGGGAAATAGGGGACTGGAGAGAGAATAATTACATTTCTGAAGAAAACCAGGGTACGCCTGTTATTAGAGTAACCTTTGCTTTTTGTTTTTTTGTGGGTTTTTTTTGATTTAGAGTCTCAATCTTGTCGCCCAGGCTGGAGGGCAGTGGCACGTTCATGGCCACCGCAGCCTCGACCTGCTGAGCTTAGGCGATCCTTCTGCCTCAGCCTTCCAAGTAGCTGGAACTGCAGACGCATGCCACCATGCCCAGCTAGTTTTTGTGATTTGTTGTAGAGACGAGGTCTCACCAAGTTGCCCGGGCTGGTCTCGAACCCCTGGGCTCAGGCAGTCCTCGCGCCTTGCCCTCCCACAGCGCTGGCATTACCGGCTGAGCCACTGCGCTTGGCCACCTTTGATTTTTAGAGTGACAGCGTGGTTATCCATGGTACGGAGCCGCAGCGGTGCTGCAGTAGCTAAAAGTAAAATTGCCATTGGGATTTATAGATGGTTTCAGCTCCAGAGAAGTGGGTTCACTGGATGCACAGGAAAATGCAGGCCAATAAGGAAAAAGTGAAGTGTTCAATCCCATGGTTATTGTTATCTGCAATAGCTTAAAATTAAAGTAAGAAAGTTCTGAGTTGGGCCTTGAGACTGTACCAAGCTCAAATGGGAATCGGTCTGGAATCAGACCACTAGCCTCAAAGCCTCCCACAAACGGAGAAAATTATGCCAGGGCACCAGAAAGTGCCTCCTTGACCTATCGTTTCGAAGAAGGTTGTCAATGAGGGGGAAGAGCAAATCCAAGTAACGCTTGAAACTAGAGGGTATGATATAAAGGAATCGTTCCATTTTGTAGATTGGCATCCTCAGCTTCCTAGGAATCTTTACTCAAATGGATTGTGAGAGTAACACACTTGTGAGTAATGTCTTTGGTTTTATTTTGTTTATTACTGTTTTTGAGTCGGGGTCCCACTCTGTCACCCAGGCTTGACTGCAGTGGCACGATCACGTCTCACCGCAGCCTCCAACTTCTGGGCTCAGGCAATCCTTCCACCTCAGCCTCCCAAGTAGCTGGGACTATAGGCACGCACCACCACGCCTACCTAGTTTTCTGATTTTTTGTAGAGATGAAGTCTTACTATGTTGCCTAGGTTGGTCTCCTGGTCTCAAGCAATCCTCCCGCCTCAGCCTCCCAAAGTGCTGTGTGTGAGCCACTGCATCTGACCATGTCTTTGGCTTTAAATCCTGCAGAATGGACGAGCATGTTTTGATTGGTGCCAGACCCACAGCTCACTACTGAACAATCACAGATGAGTAAGTATGATCCAGATACACAGGAGTTTATTCCTAAAAGAATGGTCAGCCTCATGGACTAGCTAAAAGCCACTGTGAATGTACCTACCCTGTGCAGGAGGACTGTCTGATTTCACGTATAAATGCCAAGTGGAGCACGCCAGATGAAGCAGCTAATGTGCTTTGTATGCCAGCCATGAGGGACTGACTTTACAACTGGAATATCAACCTCCCTCTTTGGCTTTTGGTTTTTGGAAATCGTAAAGGGAACATGCACTGTTCAGGACTGTTCTCTTGGATTCCCCAGGAGATCCACTTCACAGTCTCTGCTATTTGAAAATTTCGATTATCTATGTTATCAATCATACCTAAACAACATGCCGTTTATGTTTAGTTATTTGTGAGTAACTACTCCCGACAACAGTTTTGAAGTTTTCATTCTTCATCATTATTCCACAATGCCCCTCCTCCACATGAAGCAGAAAGATCCACGACCAGATTCCCCATGATTGAGGAATTGATCAATAGAAAGAGGGATGGTGGGAGACTAAAACCGGCCCAACTTCCTTACAGAACTAATAGTTGCAATCTTTTCCCGAATAAACATAGTAATTGACCTTCCTGGCGTTAAAGCTTGAAACTTTCATTTGCCTTATCTAAGTTTCTTTCTCAAGAAACCGAAATTGACCTTTCTGGACATAAAGCTTGAAACTAACATTTGTCTTATTTGAGTTCCTTCCTCAGGAAACCGACCTCAGGCCTATAGTATCAAGAAACTGAGGCTCACCAGATCACCACCTTTAGATAATGAGACGCCAGATCCTGCCTGTTTACTGAGGCCTCTTCCTTACCCGTCCCCAATTTCTTTTTACCAACTCCTCTTCCTTACCCCTTCCCAATTCCTATTTTCTACATTCCTGTCCCACTACATAAACCGCTGACTTCAGTGGGAAAGGAAGACAGATGTGACAATGAATCTCCCATTCTCCTTGGCTAATATCGCCCAAATAAAAAGCCTGCTCTCCTGGGAATACTCATCTAAGTGATTGGCTTTCTGTGTGGAGAAGAACAGAATCCCAACCGAACCCCTGTTTTCACCAAGAAATCATTACAGTTCTGAGTTAATATGCACCACCCATGGACTTCAAAATGCTTGAAGCTAAACAAATACAAGGGAAAGAATTAATAAGTCAGTTTTCATTTTTGAGACAGGGACTTGCTCTGTCACCAAGGCTGGAGCGCAGAGGCATGATACCGGCTCACCGCAGCCTCGACCTTCTGGCCTCATTTG
This sequence comes from Carlito syrichta, assembly GCF_000164805.1. Taxonomy (NCBI): domain Eukaryota; kingdom Metazoa; phylum Chordata; class Mammalia; order Primates; family Tarsiidae; genus Carlito; species Carlito syrichta. The sequence continues at coordinate 3,436 of NW_007226603.1, forward strand.
ATCATTCTGCCTCAGCCTCCTGAGTAGCTGGGTCTGTAGGTGTGTGCCACCATGCCCAGCTAAACTTTTGATTTTTTGTAGAGGTCAAGATCTCACTATGTTGCCCAGGCTGGTCTTGCACTTGTGAGCTCAAGTGATTCTCCTGCCTCGGCCTCCCAAAGTGCTAGGATTACAGATGTGAGACACCGCGCCCAGCCCCCAATTTTTTCTGAGTTGGGGGGTCTCACTCTGTCACCCAGGCTGGAGTGCAGTGGCATGATCACAGCTCGCCGCACCCTCAAAATTCTGGGCTCAGGCAATCCTTCTGCCTCAGCCTCCCAAGTAGCTGGGGCTATGGCCATGCACCATCACACCTGGCTAATTTTTCTTATTTTCTGTAGAGACAAGTTCTCGCTATGTTGCCCTGCCTCAAACTCCTGGGCTCAAGCAATCCTTCCACCTCTGCCTCCCAAGGTTCTGGGTTAACAGGCGTGAGCCACCACGCTCAGGTTAATTAGTCAATTTTAGTGCTACTTGGGAGACTTCGGCACTCCTGTAACAATGATCAATAAGGTAAGTAGACAGAAAATCAATAGGAATATAGATGATCTGAACAACGCTGTCAACCAACGTTACCTATTTGACATTTCTTTGTAGAACTCTCTGACCAACAACAGCTGAATAAACAGTCTTTTCAAGTATACATAGGGCATTTGCCAACATAGGTCATGTCTGAGCCACAAGACAAACTTTCAACATTTTAAAATAATTGATATCATAAAAACTGTGTTCTCTGGCTGGACACGGTGGCTCAGGCCTGTAATTCCAGCACTTTGGGAGGCTGAGGCAGGAAGATTGCTTGAGGCCAGGAGTTCGAGGCCAGCTTGGGCAACATAGTAGTGTGAGACACTCTCTACAAAACAGCACCACCACCACCAACAAAGTATGTTCTTTGACCACAATGGAATTGAATTAGACACCAATATCTGGGAAATCTCCAATATTTGACAACTGAACACACTTCTTAATAAACAATGGGTTAAAGTAGATATAATAAGGGAAAAAAGAAATTATTTTTAGTGAATAAAAATGAAAACAACGTATCAAAATGGGTGTGATTATCGCTGACTCTTCAGGAATAGGAAAAAAACAAACAAACAAAATAGACAAAATGTGTGCAGCACAACTAAGGCCGTACTTAGAGAGCAAATTCTTTTAGTTGGAGTCTCACCCTTGTCGCCCAGGCTGGAGTGCATGCAGTGGCACACTCACAGCCTCTGAAGCCTCGATCTACTGGAATCAGGTGATCCTTCCTCCTCAGCCTTCCAAGTAGCTGGAACTACAGATGCGTGCCACCACACCCCGCTAGTTTTTGTGATTTATCGTAGAGATGAAGTCTCACCAAGTTGCCCAAGCTGGTCTCCAACCCCCAGACTCAGGCAATCCTATTGTCTTGGCCTTCCAAAGTGCTGGGATCACAGGCTGAGCCACGGTGCGCCGCCTAGAGGGAAATTTATAGCATTAAATGCTTGTATTAGAAAAGTAGAAGAGTCTCAAATCAATTATCTAAGTTTCTGCCTTAAGAAACTAGGAAAAGGAGAGCAACTTAACCAAGAGTAAGCAGAAGGAAGAAAATAAGTATAAAAACAGAAATCGGCAGGAGTCGGGAAGATGGCAGCCAAGCCAGTCGGACTATGGGAGTCCCGGTGTGAATGAATGTGTATGGGAAATTTTGTGAACATGCTGATGAGTGAGTGGGCATGTGAGTGGCAGACTGAGTGAGGGCTAGGGAGCTAACTGCCAGAGCCCTCCTGGTGCAGTAGCTGATGCTGCAGCTTCTCTGCTTGGTCCCTGGCTCTTCCCAGGTCACAGAAGCCGAGCACTATTTTTTTAAACGAACAAAAGTTTTCCTGTGATGAAGTGGTGGGGAGAGACTACCGGCCCCAGGCTCTGCCTCAGCACTGCCGCGGGAGAGACTGTGGGTCCAGGCTTTGCCTCACCACCTCAGTGCCTGGCCAGGCACTGGCACCAGAGGCTGCAGAGGGAACCCAGAGGCACAGTTCCACCAGAGTGGACAAGAGAGGCACCCCGCCACCATCTTGAAGGCGGGGCAGGGAAGTGCCCTGATTTGCTCACCACAGAGCAACAGACCGAATCTCTGTGTCTGGCAGATCAACTACTCAGGGGTTGATTGTGACCCAGAAGGAATATGCTGAAAGCACAAACTTTGCAGGAAGCTGATGAGTGCTGAGCCCCAGGCGCCCTTCCCGCCACCCTGGTCCAGCTGTGGGACAAAGGGTGTGGCCATAAAATGACAAGGAAGAACTTGTCAGTGGTGAGTCTGGCGCTGACCCAAACCCCCTCCTCCCCAGCAACCCTCTGAACGTCAGGCCCACACCGCTGGGCTACTACTGAGAGGGACAAACCCAGGTGTATCCTTGATGTCAGTCACAATAGGAGAACTCCATTCCAGGATAGGCCTGGCTGGGGTACCCCCTGTGAGTACATCCCTGGAAAGTGACAATTGTCCACCTCCCCACCAAAGGAGATCTCCCTGCAGCCCCACCCACCTCCACTGGCCCTCCTCCTTCCCTGCTGCAGACACTGGGGAGAGAGTGAAAGAGGAGAGAGCAGGAGAGAACAGGAGAGAGCTGACCAGAGGAACGATTACAGAGCCTGCCACAAGATGGCAAGGATTTTTTTTTTTAAATTTTTTAAACATTAAAAATTTTTTGCCTGCTTGTTAGTTCATCTATTTTAAAAATATTTTTCCAGCCAGGCTCGGTGGCTCAGCCTGTAATCCCGCGCTTTGGGAGGCTGAGGTGAGTGGATTGCCAGAACCCGCAGGTTCGAGACCCGCCTGGGCAACTTGGCGAGACCTTACCTCTACAATAAATCAAAAAATCAGCCGGGCGTGGTAGCACGTGCCTGTAATTCTGGGTACTCGGAAGGCTGAGGTGGAAGGATCGCCGGAGCCCAGCAGGTCGAGGCTGCGGTGGCCGGGAGCGGCCACTGCACTCCAGTCTGGGCGATCGAGTGAGACTCCAACTCAAAAAAATATATATATATATTTTTTCCTTTGTGCATGAATGTGTATGCGAGGCTTTGATCTGCATCCCCCTTTTTTCTTTACTTTTTCTGTTTCTTTCGTCTTTTTTGTTTGTTTTCTGTTTATGTGTGTATGTGAATGATTGAGTGCTCATCTTCAATTTTTCTGTTGTTGGTGGTGTGTTTTTGCTCTTTTTTTCTGCTGCTTATTTTTATTTTATTTTTTATTTCTTTAGTTTAAGGTGTGGGTCAATATATGTGTGAGGGTTCAATTTCAAGTCCTTTTTCCCCCGACCTTTCTGTTTTTCTTCTCCATTCAGTTTGTGCTAGGTGTGTGTGTGTGTGTGTGTGTGTGTGTGTGTGTGTGTGTGTTTAGTTTTCTTGGTTTTCTGTTGTTGTTGTTTGTTTTGTTTCACTTTGTTGTTATTCCAGGTTTTTGGAGGGTGTGTGTATGTCTGTGTGTGTGTTCAATTGTTTTTTGTTTTGGTTTCTGCTTTCATTGTTCTGTGTTTTTTTTTCTTTTTTAATTCTTGTCCGTCTTATTTCATTCTATTTTTCTCTGCTCCCCATTGCTCTCATTGTATCTTGGACCCAGGGGGCACACATACATACCCATTGCATCATCATATAGAGTGGTGGTGAGGAGTGGGTCTCAGGGAACACATGCCACATCAGTGAACACTGTAATTTGCAAATAGTTTATGAACCCTAACTGCCTATCCCCTACCTTATTCGACTTTCAAAACTATAAGAGTGCAAAGCTTCTCACCCACAGCCCTATTTCAAAATAAAACAAATCCAGAGCCCAGATCAGGGAAGAATACAGGTCTGAGCAAACATCAGAAGGGAGAGCCTCTTCCACTGACACGAGGTAACAGAACTAAAGAGAAAAACAAGAGGTCTGTCACAAATGAGGGAAAACCAAAGGAAGATCACTGGTAATTTCAAGTGTACCAAAGATAAAATTCCTGAAAAATCAGACCTG
>NW_007226604.1:0-755 GCF_000164805.1 Carlito syrichta
GTCTGTGTGTGTGTTCAATTGTTTTTTGTTTTGGTTTCTGCTTTCATTGTTCTGTGTTTTTTTTTCTTTTTTAATTCTTGTCCGTCTTATTTCATTCTATTTTTCTCTGCTCCCCATTGCTCTCATTGTATCTTGGACCCAGGGGGCACACATACATACCCATTGCATCATCATATAGAGTGGTGGTGAGGAGTGGGTCTCAGGGAACACATGCCACATCAGTGAACACTGTAATTTGCAAATAGTTTATGAACCCTAACTGCCTATCCCCTACCTTATTCGACTTTCAAAACTATAAGAGTGCAAAGCTTCTCACCCACAGCCCTATTTCAAAATAAAACAAATCCAGAGCCCAGATCAGGGAAGAATACAGGTCTGAGCAAACATCAGAAGGGAGAGCCTCTTCCACTGACACGAGGTAACAGAACTAAAGAGAAAAACAAGAGGTCTGTCACAAATGAGGGAAAACCAAAGGAAGATCACTGGTAATTTCAAGTGTACCAAAGATAAAATTCCTGAAAAATCAGACCTTGGGGCCCAAACAATGGAAGTCACAAACAACTGGCCCCAGATTACGACAGGATTAGGGACTGGATGGAAAGAGTGAATAAGACACATGAAAGACAAGATGCAACACTGAAAGAACGTGTAGCAGAGATTTTGGCAATAAAAAATTTCACCCAGGAGATAAATAACAAGATGACAAGCACCAAAAGCAGAATTAATCTAGTTCAAGAAAGAATCTCAGAACTTGA
>NW_007226605.1:0-6236 GCF_000164805.1 Carlito syrichta
CTGGCAATAAAAAATTTCACCCAGGAGATAAATAACAAGATGACAAGCACCAAAAGCAGAATTAATCTAGTTCAAGAAAGAATCTCAGAACTTGAAGACCAGAACATGGAATTTACCTGATCTGTAAAAAACAGAGCAAGAAGACTCAGGGAGAAAAAAGAACAACGCCTACAAGAGATGTGCGCTTATATCAAGAGGCCAGACGCACGCCTGATTGTTATCCCAGGAGAAGAAAGGGAAATGGAAAACAACTTGGAGCAAGTATTCCAGGAGTTAATCCAAGAACACTTTGCCCATCTCACCAGAGAAGTGACCAGCCAAACACAAGAGATACAGAAAACCCCCACAAGACATCAAATGAGAAGACCAACTCAAAGACAGATAGTAATTTGCCTACGCAAAGTAGGCATAGGAGAAAAAAATTGTAAAGGCAGCAAGAGAGAATGGTCAGACTACCTACCAGGGAAAACCAATCAGAATAGCGGCAAACCCATCAGCAGAAAAACTACAGGCAAGAAGGGACTGGAGTCCAATATTCAAAGTCCTCAAAGACAAACAGTTTCAACCAAGAATTTCCTACCCAGCCAAGCTCAGCTTCTTCAGTGATGGAGAATTAAAATCCTTCCCAGACAACCAATCCTTAAGAGATAATGCAGCTTCCAGACCAGCTCTACAGGAGACACTTAAAAAGGTTTAAAGCACAGAAGAAAGAAAGAAAGAAAAAGAATGACCACACACTTTGCAAGAGAACAGCAGAGCACAGAATCAACAGAAAATACATCGCAAAAAGAAACTTGAAAACACACACATACATCAAATCCAAAGCCGAAAGAAAACAAGCAAACAAAGAAAAAAACGTTATAAGTACCTCATGACAGGGATAAACAATCACATTTTAATAATCAGCCATGCACCTTCTCAGACCACAGTGGAATAAAAACAAATATCAACACCAAAAAAATTTCCCCAAAGCCCACAAAGACATGGCCAGTAAACAGCATGATGCTGAGCAGCTATTGGTTCAACACTGAAATCAAAGCAGAAATTAAAACATTCCTGGAAACAAATGAAAATGAAGAAACATCTTACAAAAACCACTGGGATGCCATGAAAGCAGTTCTCAGCGGGGTATTTTTACCTCTATGAGCACACATCAAGAAAATGGAAAGATCACAAGTTGAGAGCCTAACAAATCAACTAAAGGAGTTGGAAAGAGAAGTCCACCAAAACCCCAACTTTAGCAGAAGAATCCAAATCACCCAAGTAAGAGCTCAAATACGGGACGTAGAAGACAAAAAAATATCATAGAAAACATCAACAAAACAAAAAGCTGGTTCTTTGAAAGAATTAACAAGGTTGATGGACCCCCTAGCCAGAATGACCAAGAAAAAGAGAGGAAGAGCTCAATAAACACAATCAGAAATACAAAAGATCAAATCACAACTAACCCCAAAGAAATACAAAAGATTATCAGAGATTACTGTGTACACCTATTAGGTAACAAACTTGATAACCTAGATGAAACGGAGGACTTTCAGACATCACACAACCTTCCCAGGTTGAAACAAGAAAACATAGAGACACTAAATAGACCAAAAACAACCCAGAAATTGACTCTGTCATATGAAAACTACCTACAAAAGGCCCTGGACCGGATAGCGTTCCAGCTGAATTCTACAAAACGTACAAGGAGGAGTTGATACCAATCCTACTGAAAGTATTCCAGGCAATCGAGAAAGATGGAATTCTCCCCAAATCATGTTGCAGAGCTAACTTCACACTCATACCCAAGCCAGGTAAAGGTCCAACAAAAAAAGAGAACTACAGACCAATATCCCTTATGATCACAGATGCAAAAATCCTCAAGAAGATTCTAGCAATTCAGATCCAAAAACACATCTCAAAATTCATCCACCATGACCAAGTAGGCTTCATCCCAGGATTCAGGGCTGAGTCAACATATGCAAGACCATAAATGTAATTAAATACATCAACAGATGTAAAAACAAGAACCACACGATTATATCATTAGATGCCAGAAAAAGCTTTTGATAAAATCCTGCATCCTTTCATGATAAAAACCCTCAAACAACTAGGTATAGAAGGAACATACCTCAGAATACTAAGAGCCGCGTACGACAAACCCACAGCTAACATATTGCTAAATGGACAGAAACTGGCAACGTTTCCCCTGAAAACTGGAAGAAGACAAGGCTGCCCACTCTCAACCCTCTTGTTCAACATTGTGTTGGAAGTCCTAGCTCAGGCAATTAGACAAGAGAAGGTATCCAAATAGGAAAAGAGGAAGTCAAGTTATCCCCCTTTACTGATGATATGATCCTATACCTTGGAAATCCAAGAGACTCTGTCACAAACCTGCTGGCACTGATAAAGGACTTTGGCAAAGTCTCAGGGTATACAATAAATGTGCAAAAGACAGTTGCATTCCTATACACCAACAACAAGCAGGCAGAGACCCAAATAAAAAACACAATCCCATTCGCAATAGCCACACACAAAAAAATGAAATACTTCGGCAACTTCCTACCCAGAGAGGTGAAAGACCTTTACAATGAGAACTACAAAACACTGCTCAAAGAAATCCAAGAAGACACAAACAAATGGAAAAATATTCCATGCTCATGGGTAGCAAGAATCAACATTGTTAAAATGTCCATCCTACCAAAGGCAATTTACAGATTCAACACAATACCCACTAAGTTACCAACATCATTCTTCTCATTCCTGGAAATGACAATACAGAAATTCATATGGAACACAAACGACCACAAATAGCCAAAACAATCCTTAGCAAAAGAAGCAAAGCAGGAGATATCACACTTCCAGACTTCAAGCTTTACTCTAAGGCTACAGTAATCAAAACAGCCTGGTATTGGTACAAGAACAGGCATATAGACCAATGGAACCGGACAGAGATTCCTGAAGCAAAGCCTCAATTTCTCAGTCAACTCATCTTTAACAAAGCCTCGAACAACAACCACTGGGGAGAGGAGAACCTATTCAGTAAGTGGTGCTGGGAAAACTGGTTGATCACATGCAGAAGATTGAAACAGGACCCCTACCTATCACCACATGCAAAAATTAACTCTAAATGGATCAAAGACCTAACGTAAAACCTCAAACTACAAAGATCTTAGAAAACGCAAGAGACACCCTTACGGAAATTGAAACTGGCAACCAATTCCTGATCAGAACCCTAAGTGCCTATACCATAAGAAATAAGGTAGACAAGTGGTACCTCATCAAACTGACGAGCTTCAGCAAAGCAAACGAAACTGTCAAAAGAGCAGGGAGACAGCCCACAGAATGGGAAAAAATAGTTGCCAACTGTATATCTGACAAAGGCCTAACATCTAGGATCTACAAGGAACTCAAATGTGCCGAAAGGAATAAAACAAGCAGCCCCATTAAAAAGTGGGCAATAGACATGAATAGACACTTCTCAAAAGAAGATATACGGGCAACCAACTGACACATGAAAAAGTGCTCAGCCTCACTCATCATCAGAGAAATGCAAATCAAAACCACATTGAGATACCACCTAATCCCAGTAAGAGTGGACATCATTAATAAAACAAACAACAGATGCTGGTGAGGATGAGGAGAAAAAGGAACGCTTTTACAATGCTGGTAGGAATGCAAACTGTGCAACCTCTCTGGAAGACAGTGTGTCGATTTTTGAAAGAACTAGAAATTGACCGTCCATGTGACCCAGCCATTCCTGTATTGGGAATATACCCGGAGGAACTCAAATCATCCTACAAAAACGATACCTGCACACGAATGTTTGTTGCAGCTCTATTCACAATAGCAAAAACATAGAACCAACCATGCTGCCCACCGAAACTGGACTGGATAAAAAATGTGGTACATATACACAATGGAATATTATGCAGCCATGAAGAAGGACAAACATAAGGACTTTGCAGCAACTTGGGTGTATTTAGAGTCAATCAAACTCAGGGATTTGTCACAGAAACAAAGAACAGAGTTCCATGTGTTCTCACTCATAAGCGTAGCATGAACAGTTATCATAATACAATAAGAAACAGATTGCCAGTTGTGGGAAACTGCTAGGGGAGGGAGGGGCACACCTTATCAACAAGGGTACCTGCATAATCAACATTTGTATACCTAACCCCGAATTGTCCCCCACATCTTTAAAATAAAAAAAAAAATTTTTAAAGCAAACACACAAAAAACAGAAATCAGTGAGATTAAAGACCATAAGACAACAGACAAAATAAATGATTATTGTGGCTATTTGCAAATAAAAGATCGATAAACGTACTAAATCTCTGGGCAGACTAAAGAGAAAATAGGAGAACAGAAATGAAATACCAACATCAGGATTAAAAGGGGACATCATTACAGATCTTACAGGCACTATGAGTAAAATAAGGGAACATTAATTATTTTTATAAATTATTGTAAACCGGTAATGGAAAGGAATTTCCTTAAGCTGATAAAGGAATCTGCAAAGAAACCTCATATTTAATGGAGATAGGTTGGAGGATGTGATTTAAGGTCAGAAATGAAACCAGGATGTCTGCTCTCGCCTCTTCTATTTAACATTGTACTAGAACACCTAGACAGTGCAATAAGGCAAGAAACATAAATAGAAAGCAAAGAGTTTGAAAATAAAGGAACACAATCTCTAATTATTTGTGGATGACTTGATTGTGTTCGTAGAAAATTCAGATGAATCCACAGATAAGTTATAGGAATGAGTGAAAGTATTTAGCCGAGTTGCTGGACAGAATCAATATATAGAAATCAATTTTATTTCTAAACAGCATGAACACACAGAAGATGAATTTTTGAAGTCCAATTTATGGTAATAGCTAAATTACTTAGAGTATATTAGAATGAATCTGATGAAAGATGTACATGACCTCTATGGGGAAAATTAAAAAACTTTATTGAAAGACCTAACTAAAAGGAGGGATAGTCCATGTCTCAGATTGAAAAAGTCAGTGTTCCAAAGGTGTCAATACTCTCCAAATTGACCTATAGAGTCAATGCAATCCTGATGAAAACACCAACAGGATATTTGTGGGACTTGACAAACTAATTCTAAAACGTTTGTGGAAGTGCAAAGAGCCAAGAATTACCAGGATTCTGTTGTGAAGAAGAACAAGGTGGGAGGACTTACTCTAAAAGATGACAACATTCATTATAAAGCTACTGTAAGTACGAGAGTGTAGGATTGACTTAAGAACAGACAAATAGACTAGTGGAAAAGCATTGAGACTCCCCAAACATCCCCACATATATAGAGACTTAGTTTATAACAGAGAAGGCATCACAGAGCAGATGAAAGAGGATGGCCTTTTCATTATAGCGTTCAGGGACAACTAGGTATAGCGTTGGAGAAGAAAACGAAATGGACTGCTGCCTTAACCCACAGACAGAAATTCATTCCAGGTGGATCGAAGACCTAAATTTGAAGAAGAGACTATTGGAGAATATCTCCATGACCTTAGGGATTTCCCAAAGAAGACAGAAAAGAAATTTTTTTGTAAAAAGATTTAAAAATTCTGCTGCATTAAAATGAGGTGCCCTGATATCTGACATTTACTTTGAAATGCATCAAAAATAAGAAGACTCAATGAATGAAGGAGGAATGGATAGACATGTGATAAACAAGTGTAATGCAATGTTAACAGAGGAACCTAGGTGATGGGTATCTGGGTGTCCAGCGCAAAATTCTTTCATCTTATCTGTATGTGTGAAGCTTTTCATAATAAAATGTGCAAAACAAAAAGAAGCCCTTCTTTTCATTAAAAGGCCCAATAAAGGGAGCACAGACAGCCTACGAACTAGAGGAAGGTACTACAGCACATGAAATCATCGAAGAACTAAAGCATAGAATACGTGGAGAACTCCCACAAATAAACAGGCAACCAAGCCAAGGGGGAAACGGGCAAAAGATAGTAAATGGGCATCTCATGGGAAAGAAAACCCCAAAGGCCAACATATATGAAGAGATGCTCAATCTCACTACAAATCGAGGAACTGCACATTACAACAATGAGACGCCATGTAACATTCACCAGATTGGCCAAAATTTTTTAGATTGATAATATCAGATGTTGACGAGGATGAAGACCAACTGAAACAGTTACACGTCCTTGATAGGAGTGTAGATTAGCGGAGTCACTTTGTTAAATATCTGGCACAACCTAGTAAGTTTGAAAATGTGCCTCTCCATC
>NW_007226606.1:0-557 GCF_000164805.1 Carlito syrichta
CCAAAGCCCACAAAGACATGGCCAGTAAACAGCATGATGCTGAGCAGCTATTGGTTCAACACTGAAATCAAAGCAGAAATTAAAACATTCCTGGAAACAAATGAAAATGAAGAAACATCTTACAAAAACCACTGGGATGCCATGAAAGCAGTTCTCAGCGGGGTATTTTTACCTCTATGAGCACACATCAAGAAAATGGAAAGATCACAAGTTGAGAGCCTAACAAATCAACTAAAGGAGTTGGAAAGAGAAGTCCACCAAAACCCCAACTTTAGCAGAAGAATCCAAATCACCCAAGTAAGAGCTCAAATACGGGACGTAGAAGACAAAAAATATCATAGAAAACATCAACAAAACAAAAAGCTGGTTCTTTGAAAGAATTAACAAGGTTGATGGACCCCCTAGCCAGAATGACCAAGAAAAAGAGAGGAAAGAGCTCAAATAAACACAATCAGAAATACAAAAGATCAAATCACAACTAACCCCAAAGAAATACAAAAGATTATCAGAGATTACTGTGTACACCTATTAGGTAACAAACTTGATAACCTAGATGG
>NW_007226607.1:0-5126 GCF_000164805.1 Carlito syrichta
CTGAAAGCAGTTCTCAGCGGGGTATTTTTACCTCTATGAGCACACATCAAGAAAATGGAAAGATCACAAGTTGAGAGCCTAACAAATCAACTAAAGGAGTTGGAAAGAGAAGTCCACCAAAACCCCAACTTTAGCAGAAGAATCCAAATCACCCAAGTAAGAGCTCAAATACGGGACGTAGAAGACAAAAAATATCATAGAAAACATCAACAAAACAAAAAGCTGGTTCTTTGAAAGAATTAACAAGGTTGATGGACCCCCTAGCCAGAATGACCAAGAAAAAGAGAGGAAAGAGCTCAAATAAACACAATCAGAAATACAAAAGATCAAATCACAACTAACCCCAAAGAAATACAAAAGATTATCAGAGATTACTGTGTACACCTATTAGGTAACAAACTTGATAACCTAGATGAAACGGAGGACTTTCAGACATCACACAACCTTCCCAGGTTGAAACAAGAAAACATAGAGACACTAAATAGACCAAAAACAACCCAGAAATTGACTCTGTCATATGAAAACTACCTACAAAAGGCCCTGGACCGGATAGCGTTCCAGCTGAATTCTACAAAACGTACAAGGAGGAGTTGATACCAATCCTACTGAAAGTATTCCAGGCAATCGAGAAAGATGGAATTCTCCCCAAATCATGTTGCAGAGCTAACTTCACACTCATACCCAAGCCAGGTAAAGGTCCAACAAAAAAAGAGAACTACAGACCAATATCCCTTATGATCACAGATGCAAAAATCCTCAGAAGATTCTAGCAATTCAGATCCAAAAACACATCTCAAAATTCATCCACCATGACCAAGTAGCTTCATCCCAGGATTCAGGGCTGAGTCAACATATGCAAGACCATAAATGTAATTAAATACATCAACAGATGTAAAAACAAGAACCACACGATTATATCATTAGATGCCAGAAAAAGCTTTTGATAAAATCCTGCATCCTTTCATGATAAAAACCCTCAAACAACTAGGTATAGAAGGAACATACCTCAGAATACTAAGAGCCGCCTACGACAAACCCACAGCTAACATATTGCTAAATGGACAGAAACTGGCAACGTTTCCCCTGAAAACTGGAAGAAGACAAGGCTGCCCACTCTCAACCCTCTTGTTCAACATTGTGTTGGAAGTCCTAGCTCAGGCAATTAGACAAGAGAAGGTATCCAAATAGGAAAAGAGGAAGTCAAGTTATCCCCCTTTACTGATGATATGATCCTATACCTTGGAAATCCAAGAGACTCTGTCACAAACCTGCTGGCACTGATAAAGGACTTTGGCAAAGTCTCAGGGTATACAATAAATGTGCAAAAGACAGTTGCATTCCTATACACCAACAACAAGCAGGCAGAGACCCAAATAAAAAACACAATCCCATTCGCAATAGCCACACACAAAAAAATGAAATACTTCGGCAACTTCCTACCCAGAGAGGTGAAAGACCTTTACAATGAGAACTACAAAACACTGCTCAAAGAAATCCAAGAAGACACAAACAAATGGAAAAATATTCCATGCTCATGGGTAGCAAGAATCAACATTGTTAAAATGTCCATCCTACCAAAGGCAATTTACAGATTCAACACAATACCCACTAAGTTACCAACATCATTCTTCTCATTCCTGGAAATGACAATACAGAAATTCATATGGAACACAAACGACCACAAATAGCCAAAACAATCCTTAGCAAAAGAAGCAAAGCAGGAGATATCACACTTCCAGACTTCAAGCTTTACTCTAAGGCTACAGTAATCAAAACAGCCTGGTATTGGTACAAGAACAGGCATATAGACCAATGGAACCGGACAGAGATTCCTGAAGCAAAGCCTCAATTTCTCAGTCAACTCATCTTTAACAAAGCCTCGAACAACAACCACTGGGGAGAGGAGAACCTATTCAGTAAGTGGTGCTGGGAAAACTGGTTGATCACATGCAGAAGATTGAAACAGGACCCCTACCTATCACCACATGCAAAAATTAACTCTAAATGGATCAAAGACCTAACGTAAAACCTCAAACTACAAAGATCTTAGAAAACGCAAGAGACACCCTTACGGAAATTGAAACTGGCAACCAATTCCTGATCAGAACCCTAAGTGCCTATACCATAAGAAATAAGGTAGACAAGTGGTACCTCATCAAACTGACGAGCTTCAGCAAAGCAAACGAAACTGTCAAAGAGCAGGGAGACAGCCCACAGAATGGGAAAAAAATAGTGCCAACTGTATATCTGACAAAGGCCTAACATCTAGGATCTACAAGGAACTCAAATGTGCCGAAAGGAATAAAACAAGCAGCCCCATTAAAAAGTGGGCAATAGACATGAATAGACACTTCTCAAAAGAAGATATACGGGCAACCAACTGACACATGAAAAAGTGCTCAGCCTCACTCATCATCAGAGAAATGCAAATCAAAACCACATTGAGATACCACCTAATCCCAGTAAGAATGGCCATCATTAATAAAACAAACAACAGATGCTGGTGAGGATGAGGAGAAAAAGGAACGCTTCTACAATGCTGGTAGGAATGCAAACTGTGCAACCTCTCTGGAAGACAGTGTGTCGATTTCTGAAAGAACTAGAAATTGACCGTCCATGTGACCCAGCCATTCCTGTATTGGGAATATACCCGGAGGAACTCAAATCATCCTACAAAAACGATACCTGCACACGAATGTTTGTTGCAGCTCTATTCACAATAGCAAAAACATAGAACCAACCATGCTGCCCACCGAAACTGGACTGGATAAAAAATGTGGTACATATACACAATGGAATATTATGCAGCCATGAAGAAGGACAAACATAAGGACTTTGCAGCAACTTGGGTGTATTTAGAGTCAATCAAACTCAGGGATCTGTCACAGAAACAAAGAACAGAGTTCCATGTGTTCTCACTCATAAGCGTAGCTTGAACAGTTATCATAATACAATAAGAAACAGATTGGCAGTTGAGGGAAACTGCTAGGGGAGGGAGGGGCACACCTTATCAACAAGGGTACCTGCATAATCAACATTTGTATACCTAACCCCGAATTGTCCCCCACATCTTTAAAATAAAAAAAAAATTTTTAAAGCAAACACACAAAAAACAGAAATCAGTGAGATTAAAGACCATAAGACAACAGACAAAATAAATGATTATTGTGGCTATTTGCAAATAAAAGATCGATAAACGTACTAAATCTCTGGGCAGACTAAAGAGAAAATAGGAGAACAGAAATGAAATACCAACATCAGGATTAAAAGGGGACATCATTACAGATCTTACAGGCACTATGAGTAAAATAAGGGAACATTAATTATTTTTATAAATTATTGTAAACCGGTAATGGAAAGGAATTTCCTTAAGCTGATAAAGGAATCTGCAAAGAAACCTCATATTTAATGGAGATAGGTTGGAGGATGTGATTTAAGGTCAGAAATGAAACCAGGATGTCTGCTCTCGCCTCTTCTATTTAACATTGTACTAGAACACCTAGACAGTGCAATAAGGCAAGAAACATAAATAGAAAGCAAAGAGTTTGAAAATAAAGGAACACAATCTCTAATTATTTGTGGATGACTTGATTGTGTTCGTAGAAAATTCAGATGAATCCACAGATAAGTTATAGGAATGAGTGAAAGTATTTAGCCGAGTTGCTGGACAGAATCAATATATAGAAATCAATTTTATTTCTAAACAGCATGAACACACAGAAGATGAATTTTTGAAGTCCAATTTATGGTAATAGCTAAATTACTTAGAGTATATTAGAATGAATCTGATGAAAGATGTACATGACCTCTATGGGGAAAATTAAAAAACTTTATTGAAAGACCTAACTAAAAGGAGGGATAGTCCATGTCTCAGATTGAAAAAGTCAGTGTTCCAAAGGTGTCAATACTCTCCAAATTGACCTATAGAGTCAATGCAATCCTGATGAAAACACCAACAGGATATTTGTGGGACTTGACAAACTAATTCTAAAACGTTTGTGGAAGTGCAAAGAGCCAAGAATTACCAGGATTCTGTTGTGAAGAAGAACAAGGTGGGAGGACTTACTCTAAAAGATGACAACATTCATTATAAAGCTACTGTAAGTACGAGAGTGTAGGATTGACTTAAGAACAGACAAATAGACTAGTGGAAAAGCATTGAGACTCCCCAAACATCCCCACATATATAGAGACTTAGTTTATAACAGAGAAGGCATCACAGAGCAGATGAAAGAGGATGGCCTTTTCATTATAGCGTTCAGGGACAACTAGGTATAGCGTTGGAGAAGAAAACGAAATGGACTGCTGCCTTAACCCACAGACAGAAATTCATTCCAGGTGGATCGAAGACCTAAATTTGAAGAAGAGACTATTGGAGAATATCTCCATGACCTTAGGGATTTCCCAAAGAAGACAGAAAAGAAATTTTTTTGTAAAAAGATTTAAAAATTCTGCTGCATTAAAATGAGGTGCCCTGATATCTGACATTTACTTTGAAATGCATCAAAAATAAGAAGACTCAATGAATGAAGGAGGAATGGATAGACATGTGATAAACAAGTGTAATGCAATGTTAACAGAGGAACCTAGGTGATGGGTATCTGGGTGTCCAGCGCAAAATTCTTTCATCTTATCTGTATGTGTGAAGCTTTTCATAATAAAATGTGCAAAACAAAAAGAAGCCCTTCTTTTCATTAAAAGGCCCAATAAAGGGAGCACAGACAGCCTACGAACTAGAGGAAGGTACTACAGCACATGAAATCATCGAAGAACTAAAGCATAGAATACGTGGAGAACTCCCACAAATAAACAGGCAACCAAGCCAAGGGGGAAACGGGCAAAAGATAGTAAATGGGCATCTCATGGGAAAGAAAACCCCAAAGGCCAACATATATGAAGAGATGCTCAATCTCACTACAAATCGAGGAACTGCACATTACAACAATGAGACGCCATGTAACATTCACCAGATTGGCCAAAATTTTTTAGATTGATAATATCAGATGTTGACGAGGATGAAGACCAACTGAAACAGTTACACGTCCTTGATAGGAGTGTAGATTAGCGGAGTCACTTTGTTAAATATCTGGCACAACCTAGTAAGTTTGAAAATGTGCCTCTCCATC
>NW_007226608.1:0-742 GCF_000164805.1 Carlito syrichta
AGAAGGCATCACAGAGCAGATGAAAAGAGGATGGCCTTTTCATTATAGCGTTCAGGGACAACTAGGTATAGCGTTGGAGAAGAAAACGAAATGGACTGCTGCCTTAACCCACAGACAGAAATTCATTGCAGGTGGATCGAAGACCTAAATTTGAAGAAGAGACTATTGGAGAATATCTCCATGACCTTAGGGATTTCCCAAAGAAGACAGAAAAGAAATTTTTTTGTAAAAAGATTTAAAAATTCTGCTGCATTAAAATGAGGTGCCCTGATATCTGACATTTACTTTGAAATGCATCAAAAATAAGAAGACTCAATGAATGAAGGAGGAATGGATAGACATGTGATAAACAAGTGTAATGCAATGTTAACAGAGGAACCTAGGTGATGGGTATCTGGGTGTCCAGCGCAAAATTCTTTCATCTTATCTGTATGTGTGAAGCTTTTCATAATAAAATGTGCAAAACAAAAAGAAGCCCTTCTTTTCATTAAAAGGCCCAATAAAGGGAGCACAGACAGCCTACGAACTAGAGGAAGGTACTACAGCACATGAAATCATCGAAGAACTAAAGCATAGAATACGTGGAGAACTCCCACAAATAAACAGGCAACCAAGCCAAGGGGGAAACGGGCAAAAGATAGTAAATGGGCATCTCATGGGAAAGAAAACCCCAAAGGCCAACATATATGAAGAGATGCTCAATCTCACTACAAATCGAGGAACTGCACATTACAACAATGAG
>NW_007226609.1:0-5125 GCF_000164805.1 Carlito syrichta
CAAGAAAGAGCTCAAATACGGGACGTAGAAGACAAAAAATATCATAGAAAACATCAACAAAACAAAAAGCTGGTTCTTTGAAAGAATTAACAAGGTTGATGGACCCCCTAGCCAGAATGACCAAGAAAAAGAGAGGAAAGAGCTCAAATAAACACAATCAGAAATACAAAAGATCAAATCACAACTAACCCCAAAGAAATACAAAAGATTATCAGAGATTACTGTGTACACCTATTAGGTAACAAACTTGATAACCTAGATGAAACGGAGGACTTTCAGACATCACACAACCTTCCCAGGTTGAAACAAGAAAACATAGAGACACTAAATAGACCAAAAACAACCCAGAAATTGACTCTGTCATATGAAAACTACCTACAAAAGGCCCTGGACCGGATAGCGTTCCAGCTGAATTCTACAAAACGTACAAGGAGGAGTTGATACCAATCCTACTGAAAGTATTCCAGGCAATCGAGAAAGATGGAATTCTCCCCAAATCATGTTGCAGAGCTAACTTCACACTCATACCCAAGCCAGGTAAAGGTCCAACAAAAAAAGAGAACTACAGACCAATATCCCTTATGATCACAGATGCAAAAATCCTCAAGAAGATTCTAGCAATTCAGATCCAAAAACACATCTCAAAATTCATCCACCATGACCAAGTAGGCTTCATCCCAGGATTCAGGGCTGAGTCAACATATGCAAGACCATAAATGTAATTAAATACATCAACAGATGTAAAAACAAGAACCACACGATTATATCATTAGATGCCAGAAAAAGCTTTTGATAAAATCCTGCATCCTTTCATGATAAAAACCCTCAAACAACTAGGTATAGAAGGAACATACCTCAGAATACTAAGAGCCGCCTACGACAAACCCACAGCTAACATATTGCTAAATGGACAGAAACTGGCAACGTTTCCCCTGAAAACTGGAAGAAGACAAGGCTGCCCACTCTCAACCCTCTTGTTCAACATTGTGTTGGAAGTCCTAGCTCAGGCAATTAGACAAGAGAAGGTATCCAAATAGGAAAAGAGGAAGTCAAGTTATCCCCCTTTACTGATGATATGATCCTATACCTTGGAAATCCAAGAGACTCTGTCACAAACCTGCTGGCACTGATAAAGGACTTTGGCAAAGTCTCAGGGTATACAATAAATGTGCAAAAGACAGTTGCATTCCTATACACCAACAACAAGCAGGCAGAGACCCAAATAAAAAACACAATCCCATTCGCAATAGCCACACACAAAAAAATGAAATACTTCGGCAACTTCCTACCCAGAGAGGTGAAAGACCTTTACAATGAGAACTACAAAACACTGCTCAAAGAAATCCAAGAAGACACAAACAAATGGAAAAATATTCCATGCTCATGGGTAGCAAGAATCAACATTGTTAAAATGTCCATCCTACCAAAGGCAATTTACAGATTCAACACAATACCCACTAAGTTACCAACATCATTCTTCTCATTCCTGGAAATGACAATACAGAAATTCATATGGAACACAAACGACCACAAATAGCCAAAACAATCCTTAGCAAAAGAAGCAAAGCAGGAGATATCACACTTCCAGACTTCAAGCTTTACTCTAAGGCTACAGTAATCAAAACAGCCTGGTATTGGTACAAGAACAGGCATATAGACCAATGGAACCGGACAGAGATTCCTGAAGCAAAGCCTCAATTTCTCAGTCAACTCATCTTTAACAAAGCCTCGAACAACAACCACTGGGGAGAGGAGAACCTATTCAGTAAGTGGTGCTGGGAAAACTGGTTGATCACATGCAGAAGATTGAAACAGGACCCCTACCTATCACCACATGCAAAAATTAACTCTAAATGGATCAAAGACCTAACGTAAAACCTCAAACTACAAAGATCTTAGAAAACGCAAGAGACACCCTTACGGAAATTGAAACTGGCAACCAATTCCTGATCAGAACCCTAAGTGCCTATACCATAAGAAATAAGGTAGACAAGTGGTACCTCATCAAACTGACGAGCTTCAGCAAAGCAAACGAAACTGTCAAAAGAGCAGGGAGACAGCCCACAGAATGGGAAAAAATAGTTGCCAACTGTATATCTGACAAAGGCCTAACATCTAGGATCTACAAGGAACTCAAATGTGCCGAAAGGAATAAAACAAGCAGCCCCATTAAAAAGTGGGCAATAGACATGAATAGACACTTCTCAAAAGAAGATATACGGGCAACCAACTGACACATGAAAAAGTGCTCAGCCTCACTCATCATCAGAGAAATGCAAATCAAAACCACATTGAGATACCACCTAATCCCAGTAAGAATGGTCATCATTAATAAAACAAACAACAGATGCTGGTGAGGATGAGGAGAAAAAGGAACGCTTCTACAATGCTGGTAGGAATGCAAACTGTGCAACCTCTCTGGAAGACAGTGTGTCGATTTCTGAAAGAACTAGAAATTGACCGTCCATGTGACCCAGCCATTCCTGTATTGGGAATATACCCGGAGGAACTCAAATCATCCTACAAAAACGATACCTGCACACGAATGTTTGTTGCAGCTCTATTCACAATAGCAAAAACATAGAACCAACCATGCTGCCCACCGAAACTGGACTGGATAAAAAATGTGGTACATATACACAATGGAATATTATGCAGCCATGAAGAAGGACAAACATAAGGACTTTGCAGCAACTTGGGTGTATTTAGAGTCAATCAAACTCAGGGATCTGTCACAGAAACAAAGAACAGAGTTCCATGTGTTCTCACTCATAAGCGTAGCTTGAACAGTTATCATAATACAATAAGAAACAGATTGGCAGTTGAGGGAAACTGCTAGGGGAGGGAGGGGCACACCTTATCAACAAGGGTACCTGCATAATCAACATTTGTATACCTAACCCCGAATTGTCCCCCACATCTTTAAAATAAAAAAAAAATTTTTAAAGCAAACACACAAAAAACAGAAATCAGTGAGATTAAAGACCATAAGACAACAGACAAAATAAATGATTATTGTGGCTATTTGCAAATAAAAGATCGATAAACGTACTAAATCTCTGGGCAGACTAAAGAGAAAATAGGAGAACAGAAATGAAATACCAACATCAGGATTAAAAGGGGACATCATTACAGATCTTACAGGCACTATGAGTAAAATAAGGGAACATTAATTATTTTTATAAATTATTGTAAACCGGTAATGGAAAGGAATTTCCTTAAGCTGATAAAGGAATCTGCAAAGAAACCTCATATTTAATGGAGATAGGTTGGAGGATGTGATTTAAGGTCAGAAATGAAACCAGGATGTCTGCTCTCGCCTCTTCTATTTAACATTGTACTAGAACACCTAGACAGTGCAATAAGGCAAGAAACATAAATAGAAAGCAAAGAGTTTGAAAATAAAGGAACACAATCTCTAATTATTTGTGGATGACTTGATTGTGTTCGTAGAAAATTCAGATGAATCCACAGATAAGTTATAGGAATGAGTGAAAGTATTTAGCCGAGTTGCTGGACAGAATCAATATATAGAAATCAATTTTATTTCTAAACAGCATGAACACACAGAAGATGAATTTTTGAAGTCCAATTTATGGTAATAGCTAAATTACTTAGAGTATATTAGAATGAATCTGATGAAAGATGTACATGACCTCTATGGGGAAAATTAAAAAACTTTATTGAAAGACCTAACTAAAAGGAGGGATAGTCCATGTCTCAGATTGAAAAAGTCAGTGTTCCAAAGGTGTCAATACTCTCCAAATTGACCTATAGAGTCAATGCAATCCTGATGAAAACACCAACAGGATATTTGTGGGACTTGACAAACTAATTCTAAAACGTTTGTGGAAGTGCAAAGAGCCAAGAATTACCAGGATTCTGTTGTGAAGAAGAACAAGGTGGGAGGACTTACTCTAAAAGATGACAACATTCATTATAAAGCTACTGTAAGTACGAGAGTGTAGGATTGACTTAAGAACAGACAAATAGACTAGTGGAAAAGCATTGAGACTCCCCAAACATCCCCACATATATAGAGACTTAGTTTATAACAGAGAAGGCATCACAGAGCAGATGAAAGAGGATGGCCTTTTCATTATAGCGTTCAGGGACAACTAGGTATAGCGTTGGAGAAGAAAACGAAATGGACTGCTGCCTTAACCCACAGACAGAAATTCATTCCAGGTGGATCGAAGACCTAAATTTGAAGAAGAGACTATTGGAGAATATCTCCATGACCTTAGGGATTTCCCAAAGAAGACAGAAAAGAAATTTTTTTGTAAAAAGATTTAAAAATTCTGCTGCATTAAAATGAGGTGCCCTGATATCTGACATTTACTTTGAAATGCATCAAAAATAAGAAGACTCAATGAATGAAGGAGGAATGGATAGACATGTGATAAACAAGTGTAATGCAATGTTAACAGAGGAACCTAGGTGATGGGTATCTGGGTGTCCAGCGCAAAATTCTTTCATCTTATCTGTATGTGTGAAGCTTTTCATAATAAAATGTGCAAAACAAAAAGAAGCCCTTCTTTTCATTAAAAGGCCCAATAAAGGGAGCACAGACAGCCTACGAACTAGAGGAAGGTACTACAGCACATGAAATCATCGAAGAATTAAAGCATAGAATACGTGGAGAACTCCCACAAATAAACAGGCAACCAAGCCAAGGGGGAAACGGGCAAAAGATAGTAAATGGGCATCTCATGGGAAAGAAAACCCCAAAGGCCAACATATATGAAGAGATGCTCAATCTCACTACAAATCGAGGAACTGCACATTACAACAATGAGACGCCATGTAACATTCACCAGATTGGCCAAAATTTTTTAGATTGATAATATCAGATGTTGACGAGGATGAAGACCAACTGAAACAGTTACACGTCCTTGATAGGAGTGTAGATTAGTGGAGTCACTTTGTTAAATATCTGGCACAACCTAGTAAGTTTGAAAATGTGCCTCTCCATCCACTGCAAGGTATAAACACTGGAACACAACTTCCCAGCTGTTTTATTCTATGACCCACACTGAAAATGATGCTTGTATGGCTCACAGGAGAAAGAAAACAAGGCCGCTAGGGGCAGGACCCAGCAGGTCCAGGGGCTGCTCTCTGGCTG
>NW_007226610.1:0-1223 GCF_000164805.1 Carlito syrichta
CTTATCTGTATGTGTGAAGCTTTTCATAATAAAATGTGCAAAACAAAAAGAAGCCCTTCTTTTCATTAAAAGGCCCAATAAAGGGAGCACAGACAGCCTACGAACTAGAGGAAGGTACTACAGCACATGAAATCATCGAAGAACTAAAGCATAGAATACGTGGAGAACTCCCACAAATAAACAGGCAACCAAGCCAAGGGGGAAACGGGCAAAAGATAGTAAATGGGCATCTCATGGGAAAGAAAACCCCAAAGGCCAACATATATGAAGAGATGCTCAATCTCACTACAAATCGAGGAACTGCACATTACAACAATGAGACGCCATGTAACATTCACCAGATTGGCCAAAATTTTTTAGATTGATAATATCAGATGTTGACGAGGATGAAGACCAACTGAAACAGTTACACGTCCTTGATAGGAGTGTAGATTAGCGGAGTCACTTTGTTAAATATCTGGCACAACCTAGTAAGTTTGAAAATGTGCCTCTCCATCCACTGCAAGGTATAAACACTGGAACACAACTTCCCAGCTGTTTTATTCTATGACCCACACTGAAAATGATGCTTGTATGGCTCACAGGAGAAAGAAAACAAGGCCGCTAGGGGCAGGACCCAGCAGGTCCAGGGGCTGCTCTCTGGCTGCCTCAAGGGCTAGGGGTCTTGGTGTCCAAGTCCAAAGCTTGGAAATCTCTGGTCTGGAGGACTGCTGCCCATGTTTAGCAGGAAACACGCCCCAGAACGTTTATAGCAGCACTGTGGAAAACTGGAAACAGCACAAATGCCTATCATCAACGGTGGAATGGATATACGGATTAAGATGCGGTCGATCCTTATTATACGTGGATTCCATATATGCAAATCCACATACTTACTAAGCTTGATTTGTAGCCCACAATCAATGCGGGCATGCTTTCGGAGTCACTCACAGATGTGTGCAGAGCAGGGAATTATTTGAGTCCCTTGAAGGCCAAGTATGCTCCCAGCTGAGGTCAAGAAAGGGGAAGCTCTGCCTTCTTGTTTCGGCTCTCGTACTGGAAGCAAGTGTTCTCTTCTGGGTCTATTTAGTGGGTCTATATATTCCACAACTGTGTGCCTTTTACTGGGGATGTCACCATTAATAATGACCCCAAGCATAGGGCTGAAGTGCTGTCTAGTGTTCCTAGAGCAAAATGGCTGCGATGTGCCTTGAGGAGACAATACATGTGTTAGGTAAGTTTTG
>NW_007226611.1:0-761 GCF_000164805.1 Carlito syrichta
AGACGCCATGTAACATTCACCAGATTGGCCAAAATTTTTTAGATTGATAATATCAGATGTTGACGAGGATGAAGACCAACTGAAACAGTTACACGTCCTTGATAGGAGTGTAGATTAGCGGAGTCACTTTGTTAAATATCTGGCACAACTAGTAAGTTTGAAAATGTGCCTCTCCATCCACTGCAAGGTATAAACACTGGAACACAACTTCCCAGCTGTTTTATTCTATGACCCACACTGAAAATGATGCTTGTATGGCTCACAGGAGAAAGAAAACAAGGCCGCTAGGGGCAGGACCCAGCAGGTCCAGGGGCTGCTCTCTGGCTGCCTCAAGGGCTAGGGGTCTTGGTGTCCAAGTCCAAAGCTTGGAAATCTCTGGTCTGGAGGACTGCTGCCCATGTTTAGCAGGAAACACGCCCCAGAACGTTTATAGCAGCACTGTGGAAAACTGGAAACAGCACAAATGCCTATCATCAACGGTGGAATGGATATACGGATTAAGATGCGGTCGATCCTTATTATACGTGGATTCCATATATGCAAATCCACATACTTACTAAGCTTGATTTGTAGCCCACAATCAATGCGGGCATGCTTTCGGAGTCACTCACAGATGTGTGCAGAGCAGGGAATTATTTGAGTCCCTTGAAGGCCAAGTATGCTCCCAGCTGAGGTCAAGAAAGGGGAAGCTCTGCCTTCTTGTTTCGGCTCTCGTACTGGAAGCAAGTGTTCTCTTCTGGGTCTATTTAGTGGGTCTATAT
>NW_007226612.1:0-783 GCF_000164805.1 Carlito syrichta
GCTGCAGGGCGCAAAGTTGATTGACCAGCCCTTGCTGTGCTTCTCAGATCTGGGTCCACCACTGATTTTGTCCCATACCACGCTTCCTCTGGGCCACTCCCAGCCAGTGATTGAGCACAGCAGGGGTACGTGGCGGTGGGGCAGGGACTCCTCTAACTGGCAGCTGAGGCTGGGGACTTCACATCAGCCCACTCAAGACTCTGTTAGGACTAAACTACATCTGAGATTCTTAGCCCACCCTCCTTTCTCCCACGTCGCTCTTTCATGTGTGACACCAGCATCACACCCTCAAGACTCTCCCCACCTGCTCCTGCTTCTTGCCCTTTACCCTTCACGTGCATTTGCCCCTTAATGATTTTTCACATCCAGTCACGTCTCGGCCTGTATACTTGTGGAGGACCCGAACTAACAAAAGTGGCCCCAGGAGCGGTCTGTGGAAAGGCAGTAAAAGGGGGGAGGGGTCTATGGATGGACTCACTCACCACCAGAATGACAAAGGGGATACCAGCCTGGGTGTTACACAGAGCATGGATAATGTCTTTCATAAAGTGACCTCCCAGTGGCCTCGGGCTTCACCCTCAGTTATTGTGGTAAACAACCCAGTGGGGGGTCTCACCCTAGGCAAGACGATTCAGGCCTTTGAAGTATACGGAAGGCAGAACGTCGACATGAATGGCGGAGGCAGCTGGTGATCGCTAAGTTGTATGGACGCCCTTCAGAGAAATAATGAGAAATGCCAGGACATAACCAAACAGTTTAGGGCTAAGAGTAAGACCCCAAAGG
>NW_007226613.1:0-690 GCF_000164805.1 Carlito syrichta
GGTCTCACCCTAGGCAAGACGATTCAGGCCTTTGAAGTATACGGAAGGCAGAACGTCGACATGAATGGCGGAGGCAGCTGGTGATCGCTAAGTTGTATGGACGCCCTTCAGAGAAATAATGAGAAATGCCAGGACATAACCAAACAGTTTAGGGCTAAGAGTAAGACCCCAAAGGCCTCTTTGATAAGGAGGCTCTTACCTCTTGCAGATGATAGGCAGACACAACTGAGAAGCACCACAGCCCCATGATTTGATAGCAAGAGATGCAGAACTCCAGAGACAGTTTGTTTACATTCTCAAGCAGCACAGACCTGCTATGGGAAGGTTGGGGCCCTGTTCGGAAAACCCCAGGCCCCTGAACTACAGGATGGGGACAGCTGGATGGAGTGAAGGGTGGGTCTTCCTCCCTAGCAAGAGCTAGCACGTGCCCTGTTGCTGGCAAATGCTGCAGGGCCCTCACTCCCACAAAGTCACGGGCGCCTCCCTCAGGGGCTGCCCCAGCTCCTCCCCGTTACCTCCCTGGGTAACGCTGAGCCTGATGAGGGAGAAAAGGGAATATACGCCAAGGAAGGCACAAGGAAGAGCCGACCTGTTAGGAGCCAGGGGAATACCCCCGGGGATGGATTTTGAGGGTGCTGGATCAGGGGGCTGGAATATAA
Organism: Carlito syrichta; assembly: GCF_000164805.1. NCBI lineage: Eukaryota > Metazoa > Chordata > Mammalia > Primates > Tarsiidae > Carlito > Carlito syrichta. The sequence goes on from NW_007226613.1 coordinate 660, forward strand.
GACTGGTTAAGCAAGTTTTGCTCCTGTCATG
>NW_007226614.1:0-4366 GCF_000164805.1 Carlito syrichta
GGAGTCACTTTGTTAAATATCTGGCACAACCTAGTAAGTTTGAAAATGTGCCTCTCCATCCACTGCAAGGTATAAACACTGGAACACAACTTCCCAGCTGTTTTATTCTATGACCCACACTGAAAATGATGCTTGTATGGCTCACAGGAGAAAGAAAACAAGGCCGCTAGGGGCAGGACCCAGCAGGTCCAGGGGCTGCTCTCTGGCTGCCTCAAGGGCTAGGGGTCTTGGTGTCCAAGTCCAAAGCTTGGAAATCTCTGGTCTGGAGGACTGCTGCCCATGTTTAGCAGGAAACACGCCCCAGAACGTTTATAGCAGCACTGTGGAAAACTGGAAACAGCACAAATGCCTATCATCAACGGTGGAATGGATATACGGATTAAGATGCGGTCGATCCTTATTATACGTGGATTCCATATATGCAAATCCACATACTTACTAAGCTTGATTTGTAGCCCACAATCAATGCGGGCATGCTTTCGGAGTCACTCACAGATGTGTGCAGAGCAGGGAATTATTTGAGTCCCTTGAAGGCCAAGTATGCTCCCAGCTGAGGTCAAGAAAGGGGAAGCTCTGCCTTCTTGTTTCGGCTCTCGTACTGGAAGCAAGTGTTCTCTTCTGGGTCTATTTAGTGGGTCTATATATTCCACAACTGTGTGCCTTTTACTGGGGATGTCACCATTAATAATGACCCCAAGCATAGGGCTGAAGTGCTGTCTAGTGTTCCTAGAGCAAAATGGCTGCGATGTGCCTTGAGGAGACAATACATGTGTTAGGTAAGTTTTGGTCAGGGCTGTTGGCCATAAGTTCAATAATACTGAAACAACAATATGTGATAAATAAGTGTCTTTAAACAGAAACGCGCGTGAAACAAAGCTATGTATTGATTGGTTGATGAAAATGTTGAGAGCAGAGGATCACGGGAACTTGAGACCTTGTATTTCCCCTAGGAGCACTGTTTCAAGATTTCCTAATTTGGTGTGTTCAGCGACTTTGTAGAACATAACTACCATGATAACAAGAATCGACTTTTTATTTACTTGGTGGAATCGCATCAAGCAGTGATAGGGCACACTTGCCTACTGCGTGCAACAACAGGTATAAATCTCAGTTACACAATATTGGGTCGGGGAAAGCCCAACACAACATAAATTATCCCACTCAGACAAAGTCAAAAGGACGCATGTCATTAGGAATATGGTGTCAGGAACGTATTGTTAGGAATATAAAGGCATATAGAAAACAACTACAAGAAAAGGAAGGCAAGGATGAAGACAAGTTCAGGACAAGGGTTGCCTCTGAGGAGGCCGAAGGAAATGGGGTCAGGAGGGAGACCGCAGGGGACTCGTAAGGTGATAGTACCATGGGAAAAAGCACTTCCATAAATGCTGGCTGAGGGAATGGAAGATGCCTAAACCTGCAGCTCTAGCTCTGACCCCTCCCTGGAGCCACAGGAGCAAATTCCCAAGTGAATTCTGCACATCCTGCATGAGTACCTCAAACTCAACGAGTCCAAAAGCCAACTCCATCATTTCCCACCTCAACTTGCTTGACTTCCTATGTCCCTGGACTAGTGAAGGCCCCACCACGGCAGTCACTCAAAACGGAAATGTCAAGCCTCCCTGTGGTAGCCACGAAAACGTGGCCTTCAGATATCCTGCTGCAGGGCGCAAAGTTGATTGACCAGCCCCTGCTGTGCTTCTCAGATCTGGGTCCACCACTGATTTTGTCCCATACCACGCTTCCTCTGGGCCACTCCCAGCCAGTGATTGAGCACAGCAGGGGTACGTGGCGGTGGGGCAGGGACTCCTCTAACTGGCAGCTGAGGCTGGGGACTTCACATCAGCCCACTCAAGACTCTGTTAGGACTAAACTACATCTGAGATTCTTAGCCCACCCTCCTTTCTCCCACGTCGCTCTTTCATGTGTGACACCAGCATCACACCCTCAAGACTCTCCCCACCTGCTCCTGCTTCTTGCCCTTTACCCTTCACGTGCATTTGCCCCTTAATGATTTTTCACATCCAGTCACGTCTCGGCCTGTATACTTGTGGAGGACCCGAACTAACAAAAGTGGCCCCAGGAGCGGTCTGTGGAAAGGCAGTAAAAGGGGGGAGGGGTCTATGGATGGACTCACTCACCACCAGAATGACAAAGGGGATACCAGCCTGGGTGTTACACAGAGCATGGATAATGTCTTTCATAAAGTGACCTCCCAGTGGCCTCGGGCTTCACCCTCAGTTATTGTGGTAAACAACCCAGTGGGGGGTCTCACCCTAGGCAAGACGATTCAGGCCTTTGAAGTATAGGAAGGCAGAACGTCGACATGAATGGCGGAGGCAGCTGGTGATCGCTAAGTTGTATGGACGCCCTTCAGAGAAATAATGAGAAATGCCAGGACATAACCAAACAGTTTAGGGCTAAGAGTAAGACCCCAAAGGCCTCTTTGATAAGGAGGCTCTTACCTCTTGCAGATGATAGGCAGACACAACTGAGAAGCACCACAGCCCCATGATTTGATAGCAAGAGATGCAGAACTCCAGAGACAGTTTGTTTACATTCTCAAGCAGCACAGACCTGCTATGGGAAGGTTGGGGCCCTGTTCGGAAAACCCCAGGCCCCTGAACTACAGGATGGGGACAGCTGGATGGAGTGAAGGGTGGGTCTTCCTCCCTAGCAAGAGCTAGCACGTGCCCTGTTGCTGGCAAATGCTGCAGGGCCCTCACTCCCACAAAGTCACGGGCGCCTCCCTCAGGGGCTGCCCCAGCTCCTCCCCGTTACCTCCCTGGGTAACGCTGAGCCTGATGAGGGAGAAAAGGGAATATACGCCAAGGAAGGCACAAGGAAGAGCCGACCTGTTAGGAGCCAGGGGAATACCCCCGGGGATGGATTTTGAGGGTGCTGGATCAGGGGGCTGGAATATAAGACTGGTTAAGCAAGTTTTGCTCCTGTCATGGGATTTAACAGCCTGGCATGAGTCCCAGAGAGATAGGAAATTCACAGCCAGGGCGACCCTTAGGAGCTTTGAGAAAGTGATGGCCCACGTGAAGAGAACTGGAAACACCTGCCTTGGACTGGCAGTTGGCAGGGGAAGGAATTAAAAGGTGGAGTGAGGCAGCCACCTGCAGCAGAGAGAAAACGTGAGGCCAGTGGACCAGCCTGAGGGGTATGTTCCACAGCAGTGGCAAGAGAACGCACCATTCTCCACAGCCACCGGGGGTGTTCTGGTGAGGGGGGCCCCAGCACGACTAAGAAGTTCAGTTGGTTGCCCTCCTCTGTAGGCCAGTGGGGAAGGGAGAACGAAAGTGATACCAGGCCTGGGCTCACTACCACCCTCCAGGGAATGATGGGACCCCGACCTGATAGAGGGCAGGGTGCGGCTCTTAACCGGCAGATGCCAGGAGACTGCACTCCCAGCAACAGCGGGCAAGGCCAGCGGGCAGTCGAGAGTGCTTGACCCCCAGGAAAGGTTGTTCACATGCATGGCTCCCTAGGCACATTTAAAAACAGGAAAAGGCAAGAATGGAGGAGTAGGAGGGTGGTCTTCCCAGCAAAAAGTCACGATCACTTGCTCATTTCCCTGTCCTGGACAACTTTCAGACCAGCCCCACTGACCGCAGAGGCAGATGAGATGCGAGGGGGGAGGACCAGAAACAACGCAGTGAGGATATACTGTTACTATGCTGAGGTCCCTCCCTAAAGACACTGACTGCCGTCTACTCGGGTGACTGAACACTGGGGGAAGTGGGGATAGCCAGACATTTCGAGGACTATTGGAAATAGGGCCCGAGGTGACATGGAACCTGGAGGCCCGAGGTGTCACGATGGGGGCCCTGGTAATAATAGGAGTTGGGGATAGAGACAGGTTCACAGTGAGCAGCCGACTGGGTCCCAGTACCAACACAGTGGTTCTTTCTCCTGTCTCCCAGTCGGTCCTTCTAAACAATAACACTTGGCAGTTGGAGCAAGGATTCCCACATGGGGTCACTGGCCTGTGTGGTAAGCGCTATCATGGCGGGGAAGGCCATGTGGAACCCCTGACACTGGCCACTACCTCAGGTCAAGAAATCAAGTCAACGCCAGTATCAGATCCTGGTGGAGGTGCGGGGGTTGACAGAGATTAGCGCCACCATCAAAGAAGAGCTATAGGATGCAGGAGAAGAGAAGATAACAGAGTCATAGGGATGAAGTTGAAAAGGTTCCAGGATTGTCTGTAAGGGAGAGGCAAGGAGGAAGGGAATGGAGAACGAAGAGAGGTACACCGGAGGCTTTAACTGGAGGGATCAGTGACGTTTCTTAAGACGGGTGGTGAGTACAGGAGGTTTTGCAGTGTCTTTCGTTATCCCTTCTGGCATGTCTGAAACAG
>NW_007226615.1:0-1590 GCF_000164805.1 Carlito syrichta
TGCCTTGGACTGGCAGTTGGCAGGGGAAGGAATTAAAAGGTGGAGTGAGGCAGCCACCTGCAGCAGAGAGAAAACGTGAGGCCAGTGGACCAGCCTGAGGGGTATGTTCCACAGCAGTGGCAAGAGAACGCACCATTCTCCACAGCCACCGGGGGTGTTCTGGTGAGGGGGGCCCCAGCACGACTAAGAAGTTCAGTTGGTTGCCCTCCTCTGTAGGCCAGTGGGGAAGGGAGAACGAAAGTGATACCAGGCCTGGGCTCACTACCACCCTCCAGGGAATGATGGGACCCCGACCTGATAGAGGGCAGGGTGCGGCTCTTAACCGGCAGATGCCAGGAGACTGCACTCCCAGCAACAGCGGGCAAGGCCAGCGGGCAGTCGAGAGTGCTTGACCCCCAGGAAAGGTTGTTCACATGCATGGCTCCCTAGGCACATTTAAAAACAGGAAAAGGCAAGAATGGAGGAGTAGGAGGGTGGTCTTCCCAGCAAAAAGTCACGATCACTTGCTCATTTCCCTGTCCTGGACAACTTTCAGACCAGCCCCACTGACCGCAGAGGCAGATGAGATGCGAGGGGGGAGGACCAGAAACAACGCAGTGAGGATATACTGTTACTATGCTGAGGTCCCTCCCTAAAGACACTGACTGCCGTCTACTCGGGTGACTGAACACTGGGGGAAGTGGGGATAGCCAGACATTTCGAGGACTATTGGAAATAGGGCCCGAGGTGACATGGAACCTGGAGGCCCGAGGTGTCACGATGGGGGCCCTGGTAATAATAGGAGTTGGGGATAGAGACAGGTTCACAGTGAGCAGCCGACTGGGTCCCAGTACCAACACAGTGGTTCTTTCTCCTGTCTCCCAGTCGGTCCTTCTAAACAATAACACTTGGCAGTTGGAGCAAGGATTCCCACATGGGGTCACTGGCCTGTGTGGTAAGCGCTATCATGGCGGGGAAGGCCATGTGGAACCCCTGACACTGGCCACTACCTCAGGTCAAGAAATCAAGTCAACGCCAGTATCAGATCCTGGTGGAGGTGCGGGGGTTGACAGAGATTAGCGCCACCATCAAAGAAGAGCTATAGGATGCAGGAGAAGAGAAGATAACAGAGTCATAGGGATGAAGTTGAAAAGGTTCCAGGATTGTCTGTAAGGGAGAGGCAAGGAGGAAGGGAATGGAGAACGAAGAGAGGTACACCGGAGGCTTTAACTGGAGGGATCAGTGACGTTTCTTAAGACGGGTGGTGAGTACAGGAGGTTTTGCAGTGTCTTTCGTTATCCCTTCTGGCATGTCTGAAACAGCACATCGTGCCGTTAGAAGTCACTGCAGGGAGTATGAGAGGGAGTTATACAGACACAGGCAGGGGTGGTGGAGGGCCTGCTGGACGTGGATGATCGTAGATTTCTCGTGAACCCAGTCCACCCTGCTCTGTAACCTCCAGCAGGGCAGGCTCATCAGGTGCAGACCCAAAGAAACCGGGCATTTGACTTCCCACAGGCAAGAGGCATTCAGACGCCCCAGGCCTCTACTGGAGACCAGCCAGAGTAGGATGTACAAGGCAGAGGTGACGGAAAGACGAATGAGTATGAG
>NW_007226616.1:0-438 GCF_000164805.1 Carlito syrichta
ACAGGTTATTTGGAGAACTAATATGACATGATACAGACATAGTACATTAACACCAGTAGGCCTTGGATAACTGATAGTACAGTATTGTCAATAGGAAGCTGTGTGACAATGATGATGATGATGATGATTATTATTATTTTTATTGTTGTTGCAAGTAGAATATTATGAGGCTGCCATTTCTATAGGTCAAAACTGTATTCCTTCTATATTGCTGTTTATTAAACAACACCAAAATGTAGTGGTTTGAAACAAAAATGGTTAATTTTTTTCTTATGAATCTGTGAACTCTCTGGGCAATAATTGTGCTCCTTGAGGATCTTTTGTCATAAGATATTACAGGATAATTTGCAGGAGAGAGAAGGGGGACATTGAAAGACCTTGGGAGACGAAATACTAGGTAAAATGAAAGATGCCCCAGCTGAGTTCCCAAGTGAATTC
>NW_007226617.1:0-579 GCF_000164805.1 Carlito syrichta
ATTATTTTTATTGTTGTTGCAAGTAGAATATTATGAGGCTGCCATTTCTATAGGTCAAAACTGTATTCCTTCTATATTGCTGTTTATTAAACAACACCAAAATGTAGTGGTTTGAAACAAAAATGGTTAATTTTTTTCTTATGAATCTGTGAACTCTCTGGGCAATAATTGTGCTCCTTGAGGATCTTTTGTCATAAGATATTACAGGATAATTTGCAGGAGAGAGAAGGGGGACATTGAAAGACCTTGGGAGACGAAATACTAGGTAAAATGAAAGATGCCCCAGCTGAGTTCCCAAGTGAATTCAACCACAGCCAGGTCAGTGATCCTAGCTAATACCCCAGGAATCGCAATATTTGGGGATCGTGATGAAAATTTCCTTTAAGACAACAGCCTCCAGTATGCAGGTGCTTATCAAGATCCTGTGCATTCTGGTTCTCTTTGTCCCATTAACTAAAGCAAAACACACAGCCAAGCCCAAGAAAATATTCGGAGGGAAACATAGGTATATGAATACTGGCATTGTTCATGTTAGAGATCAGCACACTTTTGAATACGGTTGATTGCATATCGGTTGAC
>NW_007226618.1:0-390 GCF_000164805.1 Carlito syrichta
ACTAATTACATGGTGAAATTCTTTAGACTATCTTACTCATGATAGTGCCAAAAAATGCAAAATAACCAAGTTACTTCCAAAAACTTGGAAAGATGTAGAGACTAAGTAAAGAAAACTACAAAACTCTACAGAGTGATAAAAAGATCATTTATATAAATTAACAACATATCATGTTCTGAATAAAGAGATTGAGTATTTCAAAAATTGCAGTTATTTCAAAAGTAATTCAGAACCCTTGTGCAATCTCAGTCAAATTGCCAGTGGATTTAGACTCTTAGTAAAATTATTTTTTTAGTGCATCTGAAACTATAGACAGGCAAGAATTGCTAAGATAACTTTATTTTTTTTTTTTTTTGAGTTGGAGTCTCACTCTGTCGCCCGGACTGGAGT
>NW_007226619.1:0-655 GCF_000164805.1 Carlito syrichta
ATAAATAATAAATAAAATAAGCTATTAAACCATATTCTTATTCTGAAAATTGGTAAAGGAAATAATTAAGCATTTATCTTGTCCTTCTCATATGAAATGTATTTCAGGGGGATCAACTGACCCTACTTTGCAGAAGAATGCCACCTAATAAATGTAGAAGGCATGATAAAATTAACTTAAAATCATAATTCCACAGCCCCTAATTGAAATTACTGATTCATTTTTTTAACAAATGAATAAATTGATTGGCTGCTGATTCATGGAGGTTAAAAGCATTCGGTGAATGGTGCACGGGGAATTGTATATTCAAATGGTGCTAAAGAAACATCACATAGATTCTTCCTGGTAACAAATGGCAAATGTCACTGTCCATCAGAGAGGTGAGGCCGCCATACCCCACTGTTGCCTGATGATACGTATATGATGGGCACAATCCCACTTCTGACCTATGCTAGCCACCAAATGGCCACTTCACATCTTTAAATGAAAATGAATCCTAGACTTAAATCTAAAAGAATAAAACCTCTAGAAGAAAACATTGGAGAACATTTTCATGACCTTGGGAAAGACAAAAGCACAAACTATTTTTTAAAAATAGATTAAACTTCATGAAAATATAAAACTTAAGCTTTTCAAAGGACATCATTTAAAAAAA
>NW_007226620.1:0-852 GCF_000164805.1 Carlito syrichta
GCCTGATGATACGTATATGATGGGCACAATCCCACTTCTGACCTATGCTAGCCACCAAATGGCCACTTCACATCTTTAAATGAAAATGAATCCTAGACTTAAATCTAAAAGAATAAAACCTCTAGAAGAAAACATTGGAGAACATTTTCATGACCTTGGGAAAGACAAAAGCACAAACTATTTTTTAAAAATAGATTAAACTTCATGAAAATATAAAACTTAAGCTTTTCAAAGGACATCATTTAAAAAAAAGGCAAATCACAGGGTGAAAATATTCACAATATAGTTAGCTGACAAAGGACTTGTATCCAGAATATCTAAAGAATTCTCAAAACTCAGTAACAAAAAATCAACAACCCAATATTTTAAATATGCAAGATATTTGAACAGACCCTTTGTAAAAAAAGATACTGTATGTGAATGACCAATAAGCACATGTAGAAAAATGCTCAATATCACTGCAAATTAAAGCCGCAATAAGATACTGCATCCCTACTAATGGCTAAAACTAAGGACTGACAATATTAGATATTAAAAAGAACGTGGAGTAATCACATATTGCTAGTGAGAATGTAAACTACAATTAATTTGGAAAATATTTCAGCAGTTTATCAAAGAATTAAATATATATTAACCATATTACCCAATAACTCTACTTCTAGTTATTTGCCCAAGATAAATTATTTGTTCACACAAAGATATGTACATGAATATTTATAGTACCCTTATTCATAATAGCTAAAAACCTAAGATAACCCAAGTGTCTCTCAAAACATAAATGGGGACCAGGCGTAGTGGCTTGTAACACCCCACCACTTTGGGAGGCTGAGGCGGGAGGACTGCTTGAGCCCG
>NW_007226621.1:0-814 GCF_000164805.1 Carlito syrichta
CAGGTAATTAGCAGATTTAATAGCTCCCCCAGCACGCAGCCCAAGTATCATGACAGCTCAGGCAAACTGCATTGCAGTTAGCTATCTCCATGTTTGCTGCCACCATTGCAATATGCTTTTCTAGGGCCAAGGTGGAACGTAAGTTCTTCTGCAGCCCTACCTCCCAGCTCACAGCCAGGTGGAGAGCAAATGCTTGGCAAATGGTCAGCTGAAATATAATGAAGGCATAGTCCCTGACCTCTGCCCACACAGTCTAACAGGGGTCATGATGCAGTAAGTGCCTGCAGTGAAGAAATGTGTAAAGCCTGGAAGAGGAAGCAGTGTCTCAGGGAAGTCCAGGAAGGCATCATGGGAGCTCAACCCTGGGACTGGGCAGATATTCTACAGGCAGAGAATATTTAAGAAGAAAGAACACCACCTTCACAGGCAGGTGTTTTCAGGATTGCAGGTGGTGTGGCAGGGCCAGAACATGGGATGAACAGCAGAATTGAAGCTGGAAAGGGTAGTCAGCTGGCAGAGCCAGTGGTGAGGGGCAAAAGAGATCTCCCATGGTCTGAGCTGAAGGTTCATAGAAGCCTGATTCTAGGCTGATCACAGTGGTCTGTAGTGACCCTCATTGCTGGCCCTCTCAAAACTCTCCTAAAAGTTCACCTTTGTGCTACATGGCACCCCCATTTGTTGTCTTCAGCGCTATCAGTGTTAAGTCTTCTTGCACTGTGAGGAGCTCTTAGAGGACAAGGACCCCATACTTGCACTACCTTTGTCTCCCTCAGGATGCAGCATAGTATTTTGCACATGAATGCATGCACATACA
>NW_007226622.1:0-658 GCF_000164805.1 Carlito syrichta
AGAAGCAACTTAGTTTCCTCTTTTCCTATTTGCACATCTTTTATTTCTTTCTCTTGCGTGATTGCTTTGGGCTAGGTTTTCCAGTATCACATTGAATAGGACTGGAGAGAGTAGCATATTTGTCGTGTCAGTTCTTACAGGGAATGGTTACAACTTCTGTTAATTAAATATGATATTGCTTGTGGGTTTGTCATACATGGCTCTTGTTATTTTGAGAACTATTACTTTCATGCCTAGATAGTTGCAAGTTTTTATTGAGAAAGGATGATGGTTCTTATCAAATGCTGTGTCTGCATCTATTGAAATTATTGGCCTTGTTTTTACTCCTATTTGTGTGATGGATTAGGTTTACTGGTTCCACAAACTGATTCATATCAGTATTCCCTGATTGTATCCTGGAAATAAAGCCCACCTGACCATGATGAATAATTTTTGATGTGTTTCTGGATGCAGGTTGCTAGTATTTTGTTGAAAATTTTTGCACCAATGTTCATCAGGAATACTGACTTGTAGTTTTTGTTTGTTTGTTTGTTGGATATTTGCTGTTTTTTGGTATCAAGATGATATTGACTTCATAGGATGAGTTGGGTAGGAGTCACTTCATCTAAATTCTTTAGAATAATTTTAGTAATTTTGGAACTAGCTCTTCCTTGTATGG
>NW_007226623.1:0-776 GCF_000164805.1 Carlito syrichta
CTGGTAGAACTCAGCTGTGAAACCACTGGGTCAAGAACTTTTATCACTAGGTAGGTTTTTCAATAATGATTCTACTTCATGGTCAATTATTAGTCTGTTCAGGGCTTCAATTTCTTCCTGTTTCAATATTGGGAATTTGTATGTTTTCAAGAATTCATCCATTTTCTCTAGATGTTCTAACTTTCACACATATGGCTCTTTATAAAAATCTCTGATAATTTTTTTTTGTATTTCTTCTGGATTGATTGTAATGTCTCCTTTTACATTGTATACTGTATTTATTTGGATTTTCTTTATCTTTTGTTGTTGTTGTTTATCTGGCCAAGAGTATGCTAATCATTAATTCTTTCAAAGAACCAGCTTTTTGACTCCTTGATCTTTTATATGGTTTTTGGAGTCTTGACTGTGTTTATTTCTACTCTGATTTTGATTACTTATTTTTATCTGCTAGCTTTAGTTTTAACTTGGTACTGTTTTCCTACTTCCCTTTGATCATTTATTTGCGATCTTTCTATTTTCATGATGTGGGCATAGGTGGCAATAGATTTCTGTTTGGCTATTTGTTTTATTTTTTGCCCTCTCAGCACAACTTTTCGTAATATTCCAGAGTTTTGGAATGTTTTGTCTTTATATTCATTTGCTTCAAAGAATTTCTTAATTCTGTGTTGATTTCATTGTTTATCAAAAATCGTTCAAGAGAAAGTTGTTTAATTCCCATATATTTGTGTTTTTGAGGATGAACCTTTATATTGATTTCTACTTTTATGTTGCTGTGG
>NW_007226624.1:0-732 GCF_000164805.1 Carlito syrichta
GTACTTTGTATCTCAACATTTTTCCACTCATTATCTTTTGAAGTTGTTACAGTTTGGTGTTTTTACCCTCCCAGCCACAAAAGAGTATCTGACAGAGGCAACTTTGTTGCAAAACCCAATAAACACATCCCTTTATTACGCCAACAGACCCCTGTGTTATATTTGATCCCATTTACCATTCCTTTCTTCTGGAAATTTCCCTTACTTTCCTCTGCCGTCCAAGTCACCTTTATTTCTAATCTTTTTCATTTTCTCTCTGGAGCTTTGAACCAACATATCCAACTGTGTCTCCATTTGAATATGCCCTCAAGCACTGTATATTCAACGTGTCCAAAAGTAAACACATTATGAGGTTCATCAAAGAATAGCACCGGGGAGAAGGGGGTGCTTTCCGAGTGCAGCACTCAGACTGGGGAGAGACACATATGACTGTATTCTCTCAAAAGATTTTGAGATCAGAAGTGATGCCACGACTCCAAAGCCATGTGGTCAATGTAAGGATACTGAAGCAGAATAGGTCCCAAACTGAAGGAGAAAGCTGTGAACACAGGTCAGTGAAGAGGGAGATGCAACTGCAAGGGTGATAGAAAGAAATACGAGAAAATCATGATGCCGACATGGAGGTTTGAATAAAGACGCTGCTTAAGCTGGTGTACAAGGGTGCATAAAGTTCATTTGGATGGGCAGGCTGCCTTCCTTCAAAGCCTGTGTCCTCTGAGAGATTTCAGAAGG
>NW_007226625.1:0-741 GCF_000164805.1 Carlito syrichta
CCTGGGCAACTTGACGAGACCTTATCTCTACAACAAATCAAAAATTAGCGGGGCGTGGCCCGGAACGGCCATTGCACTCCAGTCTGGGTGACAGAGTGAGACTCCAACTAAAAAGAAAAGAAAATGGCAAAAACAAACAAATGGCAACATTTTTATTGTTGTTGTTCTTTTTTGTTAGCATCATGCTGTTTAGTGCCCATGTCTTTGTGGGTGGCAAAATTAAAAAAAACTATCTTGGCATTGCTCTTAGATTTTCTGTTTTGCTTTTTTGTTTTCAAAGCATAAATACATTGTGCTCTGGTACCTACAACAATCCTGTCAGGTGAGTGTTTTATAGCTGAAGGAAAATGACTCAGAAGATAAGGAGTTTCACTGACACTCATCTAGTGAGTGATGGAACTGAAACTTAAACCCAAGACTTCTAACTCCAAAGCTGCCAAACACTTGACTAACAGTACTAGAGTAGATGGACAATTGCTAGAACTTAAAACCTCAGAGGATATTTAGTGAATCTCTTCATTTCTTCAATGCTACCGCGTATCCATTTCAGAATTTCAAGAGTTGTATTGAAGATAAATCTGGGGGAAAGGGAGAGATATAAGTAGAGGAAAGTACATAAATATGTCCTTTGTGTTTTTTTAATGCTCAACTCCACTTTTTTCTGTTCATGTTTTTTCAAGGTATCTTGCACCATGTAAATAAGCCACTACTAAAATTTAAAAAAAAATGCCTAGAGAAATC
>NW_007226626.1:0-709 GCF_000164805.1 Carlito syrichta
CAGAGAGACTGTACTAGTTTGCATTCCCACCAGCAGTGTAGAAGCGTTCCTTTTTCTTCACATCCTCGCCAGCATCTGTTTTTGTTTGTTTTATTAATGATGGCCATTCTTACTGGGTTAAGGTGGTATCTCAATGTGGTTTTGATTTGCATTTCTCTGATGATAGGCGAAGTTGAACAATTTTCATGTATCTATTGGCTGCCCATATATCTTCTTTTGAGAAGTGTCTATTCATGTCTTTTGCCCACTTTTTAAAGGGGTTGTTTGTTTTTTTCCCTTCGGTGTGTTTGAGTTCCTCGTAGATCCTAGATGTTAGGCCTTTGTCAGATATACAGTTGGCAAATATTTTTCCCATTCTGTGGGCTGTCTCCCTGCTCTCTCGATGGTTTCTTTTGCTTTGCAGAAGCTCATTAGTTTGATGAGGTCCCACTTGTCTATCTTATTTCTTAAAGTCTTGACCTTTAGGGTTCTGGATAGGAATTGGTTGCCAGTTCCAATTTCCATAAGCGTGTCTCCTGCGTTTTCTAAGATTCTTATAGTTTGAGGTTTTACATTTAGATCTTTGATCCATTTAGAGTTAATTTTTGTGTATAGTGATAGGTAGGGCCCCTGTTTCAATCTTTTGCATGGTGGTCAGCCAGTTTTCCCAGCACCGTTTACTGAATAGTTTTCTTCTCCCCAGTAGTTGTCGTTGGAGGCTTTTTATCAA
>NW_007226627.1:0-739 GCF_000164805.1 Carlito syrichta
TCCTTTTGCACATTTATTTTGTACCCTGAGACTTTGCCAAAGTCCTTTATCAGTGTCAGCAGATTTTTGACAGATTCTCTTGGATTTTCAAGGTATAGTATCATATCATCAGCAAAGAAGGATAACTTGACTCCCTCTTTTCCTATTTGGACACCCCTGATTTCCTTCTCTTGTCTAATTGCCTGGGCTAGGACTTCCAACACAATATTGAACAAGAGGGGTGAGAGTGGGCAGCCTTGTCTTGTTCCAGTTTTCAGGGGAAATGTTTCTAGTTTCTGTCCATTTAGCAATATGATAGCTGTGGGTTTGTCATAGATGGCACTTACTATTTTGAGGTATGTTCCTTCTATGCCTAGGTGTTTGATAGTTTTTATAAAGAAGGGATTCTGGATTTTATCAAAAGTTTTTCTGCATCTAATGAGATAATCATGTGGTTCTTGTTTTTACATTACATCTGTTGATGTATTTAATGACATTTATGGTTTTGCGACTGTTGAACCAGCCCTGCATCCTGGGCATGAAGCCTACTTGGTCATGGTGGATGGTTTTTGAGATGTGCTTTTGGATCCGATTTGCTAGAATTTTGTTGATGATTTTTGCATCTATGTTCATAAGGGATATTGGCCTGTAGTTCTCTTTCTTTGTTGCATCTTTACCTGGTTTGGGTATCAGTGAAATGTTAGCTTCATAAAATGATTTGGGGAGAATTCCATCTTTCTCAATTGTCTGGAATACTTTT
>NW_007226628.1:0-747 GCF_000164805.1 Carlito syrichta
GATGAGTAGAATGTATATTCTGTGGTCTTTGGGTGTAGTGTTCTGTAAGTATCAATTAAGTCCATTTGTTCAAGAGTCTCATTGAGGTTCTGGGTGTCCTTGCTGATTTTTTGTCTTGATGACCTGTCTAGGGTTGTGAGTATTAAATTCCCTCACTATGATAGTGTTAGAGTCAGTCTCTTTTTTAAATTTGCCTAGAAGCAGCTTTACGAACATTGGTGCTCCTATATTATAGGTGCATATATGTTTAGGATGGATATTTCTTGTTGATTGATTGAAGCTTTTTATCATTATATAGTGACCTTCTTTATCTTTTTTGATTTTTGATAGCTTAAAGGGTATTTTATCGGAGATTAAGATTGCAACTCCAGCTTTCTTTTGTGTTCCATTCACCAGAAAATTTGTTTCCCATCCTCTTACTTTGAGTCTGTGAGTATCCTTTCTGGTGAGATGCGTCTCTTGGAGACAGTATATTGTTGCCTCATGATATTTTATCCATTTTGCCATTCTGTGTCTTTTCAGTGGTGCATTTAGTCCATTCACATTCAGGCTAATTATTGAAATGTGAGGATTATTTTTGTCATGATGTTCTTATAGAGTTGTTGTTGTACTTGTTTGTTGTCTTTCTTTTGGTTTGGGGGTTGGTTCATGTGTATTTTCAATCTTTTTCCTGCACTCTTGTGAAGAACATTGTTTTCTTTTTCCCTTTTCTTCTGTGTTTAATATTATCTTAAGAGTTCTTATAGG
>NW_007226629.1:0-751 GCF_000164805.1 Carlito syrichta
TGCCATCTGTGTCTTTTCAGTGGTGCATTTAGTCCATTCACATTCAGGCTAATTATTGAAATGTGAGGATTATTTTTGTCATGATGTTCTTATAGAGTTGTTGTTGTACTTGTTTGTTGTCTTTCTTTTGGTTTGGGGGTTGGTTCATGTGTATTTTCAATCTTTTTCCTGCACTCTTGTGAAGAACATTGTTTTCTTTTTCCCTTTTCTTCTGTGTTTAATATTATCTTAAGAGTTCTTATAGGGTTGGTCTGGAGGCAGCATAAGTTCTTAGGGATTGGATGTCTGGGAAGGATTGTAATTCTCCCTCACTGATGAAGCTTAGCTTAGCTGGGTAGGCTATTCTTGGTTGAAATTGTTTATCTTTGAGGACTTTGAATATTGGACTCCAAGCTCTCCTAGCCTGGAGGGTTTCTGTAAGATAAATCTGCTTCTCTTCTGATTGGTCTTCCCTGGTAGGTAGTCTGACTTTTTCTCTTGCTGCTTTTAGGATTTTTTCTTTCATACCTACTTTGTTGAGACAGATTATTATGTGCCTAGGAGTTGGTCTTCTCAATTGTTGTCTTGCTGGGGTTCTCTGAATTTCTTGTGTTTGAATTTTCACATCATTAATGAGGTGAGGGAAGTTTTCTTGAATAATTTTGTGGAATGTTTGTTCCAGGGTGGTCTCTGTCTCTCTTTCTGCCTCAGGAAGTCAATTACTCTTAGGTTTGTTCTCTTGAAGTAATCGCTCATCTCTTGAAGGTTTTGG
>NW_007226630.1:0-825 GCF_000164805.1 Carlito syrichta
CCTACTATACTTTAGGGACAATGAGAAGAATATTTGGAGCCTAGGAAATCCTATGACGTTCTTAATACTTCCTTGTCCAAGAGCAAAGGATAATAGAAATCTATAGCAACTAAAAAAAAAAAAAGAACCTCGAAAACCCAAGAGAATCTGTCAAAGGCCTCCTTACATTGATAAAGGCCTTTGGCAAAGTCTCAGGATACAAAATAAATGTACAAAAGACAATCGCATTTCTCTACACCAATAATAAACAAACAGAAACCCAAATAAAAAACACAATTCCATTCACAATAGCCACACAAAAAATGAAATACCTTGGCATCTTCCTAACCAGAGACGTGAAAGACCTTTATAATGAAAATTACAAAACACTGCTCAAAGAAATCAAAGCTGACACGAACAAGTGGAAAAATATTCCATGCTCATGGATCGGAAGAATCAACATTGTGAAGATGTCCATCTTACCTAAGGCAATCTACAAATTCAATGCAATACCCATTAAATTACCAACAACATTCTTCTCAGACCTAGAAAAAACAACACAGGAATTCATATGGAAACACAAACGTCCAAGAATAGCCAGAACAATCCTCAGTAAAAAAAACAAAGCAGGTGGTATCACAATACCAGACTTCAAACTTTACTATAAAGCTACAATCATCAAAACAGCTTGGTATTGGTACAGGAACAGGTATATAGATCAATGGAGCAGATTTGAGATTCCAGAAGCAAAACCTCAATTCCTCAACCAACTCATCTTCGACAAAGCCCCCACCACCTACCAGTGGGGAGAGAGACCTATTCAGTAAATGGTGCTGGGAAAACTGG
>NW_007226631.1:0-611 GCF_000164805.1 Carlito syrichta
CTCTCCATTCCGTTCCATTCTATTCCATTCCATTCCATTACACTAATTTTCTTTCCACTACATTCCATTCCATTCCTCTTAATTCCATTCCATTCCATTCCTTCCACTCAATTCCACTCCATTCCATTCCTTTCCATTCCATTCTATTCCATTCCATTCCTCTCTACTCCATTCCATTCCATTCCTTTAGATTACATTCCATTCCATTCCTCCCCATTCCATTGCTTTCCATTCCATTCCATTCCCTTCCATCGCATTCTTCTCCTTTCCTTCTCATTCCATTTCATTCTTTTCCATTCCATTCATTTCCATTCCATTCCTTTCCATTCCTCTCCACTATATTCCATCTAATCCTTTACATACTATTTCTCTGCATTCCATTCCATTCCATTCCATTCTATTCCCTTCCTCTCATTTTCTCTCCATTCTGTTTCCCTCCATTCCTCTCCATTCCATTCCATTCCATTCAATTCCTCTCCATTCCATTCCTCTCCATTTCATTCCATTAAATTACTCTCCATTTCATTCAATTCCATTCGTTTCCATTCCATTCCATTCCACCTCATTCCATTCCATTCCATTCTTCTCCATTCCTTTCCATTCCATTCCAT
>NW_007226632.1:0-4204 GCF_000164805.1 Carlito syrichta
TTGTTTTTTTTGAGTTGGAGTCTCACTCTGTCACCCAGACTGGAGTGCAGTGGTCACTCCCGGCCACCGCAGCCTTGACTTGCTGGGTTCCAGCGATCCTTCCACCTCAGCCTTCCAAGTAGTCAGGATTACAGGCATGCGCTACCATGCCTGGCTGATTTTTTATTTTTATTGTAGGAATGAGGTCTCACTGCCCAGGCGGGTCTCAAACCCGCGGACTCAGGCAATGCACTCACCTCAGTCTCCCAACGGCACGGGATTACAGGCTGAGCCATCAAGCCTGGCTATCTATCCTAATTTCTATGAAAGTTTCCAATTCCTAATCCTAATATATAAAGCTGATCATCAGCAACAAAGCTTCTAAAATAAACCCAAATACAAACTGTAATTGTACTAAAGCCAAAACTGCAATTAGTAGAATATGGGAACAATGAAATTTCTAAACTTAGCTGTATTCTTATAAAACCTCAAAATATCATGTTTGATCATGCTTGAACTAACATAATTCCCTGATGTAGCATGACCTATTCTACAATATTTTCTATGAATAAAATAAATTCAGTTTCTGTAATAAGTAGAAAGAACCTACACTAATCGTAGCTAAAGAACCGGTTTAAAAGAATGCAGCCCAGGCCAAAGTAGACGCTGGGCCCTTAGGAATGTGGCCCAGTCCAAAGTTCGTGCTGGGCCATTTCTTGTAACTCTAGTTAATCATCTATACCATCTAAAGTTGGAAACAGCTCTCTAAATGTATATACTAATTCTACAAATATACTTTTAAATCTTATGAAGCAGCTTGTAACATATTAAAGGCTCCCAAATGTGACCCGAGTTTGAACTGTGTTAAGTTTAAAGCTGAAACTGCAGTCTGTGAGAAACGGGAACAATGGATCCCTAGAATCAGCCATGCCTGTCATACTCTCAGAACTTCATGCTTAGATCATCAAAGTCCCTGCTAGTGGTTCTTGCCAAACAACAAAGAAGGGAGGAGGGAATAGGCCTTCAACTCCTGAACTCAACCTGATGGTCTCAGGGTCCACAGCCCTCCTGGATCCCTAACGCTCAGGCGGGCCTACACGGCCAGCTCCCAACAACTAACCCTCATCCATAAAGTATATCTTAGAGATTAGCCCCCCTCCATGGTGGGTGTGCCAATTAATTGCTCTAACCTGTTATGGGTGTCTCAGTGACTGGCTCTGCTCTGTGTTACTAATGTGAGTGGGCCTCTACATAAATGTTGGCTCTGTGATTACTCTTCCTCTCTTATGTGTGTACAAATGACTGACCCTCCCTCTGAATAATACCTCAGTGACTCTTACACCTTATTCATGGGTGTCCCAGTGACTAGTTTTCTTTTGTAATTGCTGCCCTAGTGACTGGGTATCCTACATAAGGGGTTCCCCAGGGACTAGACCTCCTCTATTATGGTGTGCCAGTAACTGAGCCTTTTTACTTATTGGTGCCACACTGACTAGTCCTTAACCATAGTGTGTGCCCTAGTGATTCATTCAACTTTGATAGGTATCATAGTAACTGGTCCTTCCCCATAATGGTGTCCCATTTACTGTCACTCCTCCATTAAGTGTGCACACATGAATGCACCTCCTATGTGATTGGTGACCCAATGACTCGCCCTCCTCCAAAATTATTGACCCAGTGACTATCCCTCCTTTGTGATGGGTGACCAACTTCCTTGGCCTCCTGAATATTAAGTGCTCCAGTGACTGGACCTCCTCTGTGATGGTTTTCCAAGTAACTTGCCTTCCATTGTAAAAAAAAAAAATGACTGATCCTCTTCACTGATGCATGCCCCAGTGACTAGATTGTACCTGTGTTCACTGCCTCAGTGACTGTATCTCCGACATAATGTGCACCCTAGTGATTAGCAGTCCTAAATTATGAGGGTTCAAATGTCTTGGTTTTTTGGCCCAGTGACTGACCCTCCAACATAATGAGTGCTCTAGTGACTATGACTCCTCTGTGATGGGTGTCACAGTAGCTGGACCTCCTCCATAATGGGTGTCCCTGGGACACGCCCTTCTTTTTGATGTGTGTCCCAATGACTGGCCCTCTTCTGTGAGTTTTGACCCTGTTATTGGTCCTCTTCCATAATGGGTGCACCGTTGACTGGGTGGCCCACTCTGTTATGGGTGCAATAGTGACAAATCTTCCTCTTGAACAGGTGGCCCAGTGAATAGCTCTCCCCTATGAGGGTTGCCACCATGACTGCTCCGCCTCTGTGGTGGGTGCCCAGTCACTGGAAATCCTTTATGATTGGTGTACCAGTGACAGGCCTTCCCTTGTGATCAGAGCACCTGTGACTGAAACTCTTCTTAATGTGTGCACCAAGGACTGGCCCTTCTGTTTAATGGATGCCTCAGTGACTGGACTTATTTTTTATGGGTGCCTGATGAACTGACTCTCAATTATGATGGGTGCCCCAGTGACTAGCTCTTCTCAATGAAGTGTGACCCTGTGCACGACTCTTCTCTGTGATGTTCATCCCAGTTACTGGCTCTCCTCAGTGATGTGTGTCCAAATATCTAAACTTCTTCTAACTCTTCTCCATAATAGTTGGCCCAATGATTAGCCCTCTTCTTTGATGGGTGTCTCACTGAGTCTCTTTGATATTTGCTGCCCCACTGACAGGCACTTCTTTTTGATGGATGCCCCAGTGACTGATCCAGTTCTGTAATGAGTCCCTAATGGCTGGCTGTCTCCTGCGATGAGTGTCCCAGGGGTTGACCTTCTTTTTTAAGAGTTTTCCTCCTCCATGATGGGAACTTCAGTAACTGTCCCTCCTCTGTGTTGGGTGCCTTAATTAATGGCCTTACCCTGTGATCAGTGTTCCAATGACAAGCTGCCTTCTGTAATTGGTGCTCTGGTGACTGGCCTTCTTCTGTGATGGTGCCCCAGTGATTGGTCTCCTCTGTTTTATGTGTCCCACTGACTATCCCTCCACTGTGATGGGTATTTCAGTGACTGGTCATTTATTTTATGGGTGCCCCAGAGACTTGTTCTCTTCTGAAGGATTCGTCATTGACTACCAGTCCTCTGTGATGACTTGTGTCACTGGACGTTCTCCATGATTGGTGTCTAACTCACTAGGTCTTCTGTGTTGAGTGCCTCAGAGACTGGCCCACATACGTTATCAGTTTTCTAGTGACCGGCTCTTCTTCTAATGGGAGCCACAGTGACTGAGCATCCTCTGTGATGGTTGCCTCATTGACTGTACCTTCTCTATGATGTGTGTCAGTGACAAGCTCTCTTCTGTGATGGGTGCTCCAGTGAGTAGCCCTTCTCTGTGGTGGATACACCAGTGACTGGTCATCTTCTTAATCGGTGATGGAATTATGGATGCTCTTCTATTATGGGTGTTTCATTGACTGTGCTTCCTCTGTGATAGGTACCACAGTGACTGAGTATCATCTACGATAGGTACCCCATTGATAAATCTTCCTCTGGGATTGGAGCACCAGTGACTATGTCTCCTCTTAATGAGCCACCCAGTGACTGGGCCTCCTCTGTGAAGGTTGCTTCAGTGACTGACTCACATCATTGATGTGTACCTCTGTGATTAATCTACTTTGTGATGGGTGCCCCAGTGACTGGCTCCCTGCTGTGATGGGTGTCTCAGTAACTGGTCTTCCTTTGTGATAGATGACCCAGTGACTGAGACTCCTCTATAATGATTGTCCCAGTGACTGGCTCTTCTCTGTGATGGGTAACCCAGTGAATGAACCTCCTCTGTGATAAATACCCCTGTGACTGATCTTTCTCATTGATGGGTTCCCCAGTAACAAACTTTTCTCTGTGATTGCTGCCTCAGTGAATGGGACTCCTATATATTGGGTGCCCCAATGAAAAGTCCTCCTCCAGTATGGGTGCACAGTGACAGGGCCTTCTTGGTGATTGGTGTCCCAATGACTGGCTCTCCTATATAATGGGTGCCCTAGTGACTAGCCCTCTAGTGATCTGTGTCCCAGTAGTTAATCCTCTCCCATAATGGGTGTCCCAGTTACTTTCTTCCTCCATTATGAATGCCCTTGTGACTGTAATTCCTCTTTGACTGGTGCCCTTTTGACAGGGACTCCTTTATAATGGTTGATCCAGTTACAAGCCCTCCTCCGTAATGGGGGTGCCACTTACTAGGCTGTCTCCATAATGGGTGACCCAGTAACTGGTCTTCCTTTCTGATGGGTGC
>NW_007226633.1:0-332 GCF_000164805.1 Carlito syrichta
CCTCTTTGATGGGTGCCACAGTGATTACCTTCCTTCTTTCATGGCTGCCTCAGTGACTGGTCCGCATGTGATTTACCTAGTGATTTACCCTCCTGTTAAGGGGTGACCAGTGACCAGGACTCCTCTGTGCTGGTTGCCTCAGAGACTGACTCTCTACTCTGTTAGGTGCCTCAGTAGCTGACTTTCCTGTGTGATGGGTCTATGTGACTAGCCCTCCTCTATGATGGATACACCAGTGACTGGGTCTTTTCCTAAATGGTTCCCCAGTACTTGCCTGCCTCTGTGATGGGTGCAACAGTGACTGGCCATACCCTGTAATGAGTGCCTCTATG
>NW_007226634.1:0-932 GCF_000164805.1 Carlito syrichta
TTCTCTCTCTACCCTCATTCATATTTGTAGGGGAAGTGTGTGGGAGGTGTCAATGGTATGAAAGATCTTACTTCTTCCCTACCCTTAAAAAAACTACTTTAATTCTTGAACTTTACCCCTACATTTAATGAAGAGTCATGATATGGCAATCAGAGGGAAAATGCCTTATAATTTATATATGTAAAGTTATTTTGTCTCCTAATTCCTGTATCCAGAATGCTTGAAGTTGGTGTGCCATGGAAAATGATTTATGAGGGAATGAAATGTGCAGTTCCTATTTACAATTTTCCCTCCCATAAGTATAAGGTATGGGACTAAAGCACTATTAGTCCAGGATAAGAAAGTTAAGGCAGCTAAAATATATTAGAGTCTGTGTCCACTCACAAGTCTGGATTGCATTGGATACGGAATGCTTGGGCATAGGTGAGAGTTCTTCATGCATGGGTAAAAAAGATACAGATATGAGAATATACAGGATGAAATAAGCTGATGAAGAGGAGAGGGTAAGTACTAACCATTTCCCCTTCTAACTCAGTGAGTAGCCAGCAGCACCAGCTCCTTTAATTTAATCCTTTTCTTGTTCCTGGCTAGGACAAAGTGTGTTCTGTTTAAGCATCTCTTGGGAGTTTGGGGATGGAGGGTGGGGGAGAGTGAATTCATGAATAGATTTAGTGATTTTTGGTATGCAAAGCATCTTGCCAATTATTTTGCATAAACAATGTCAAAGACCCACAAAGCCTTGGTTCTAATTCTCATTACTCTCATAGCTTTCCTGCATGCTGATTTGCCACAACCTCCAAGGGAGCTGCTTCCATAAACAGATAATGAATATGAGGATGGGGGGCCAATAGGGGAGAAACTTTCAGCATATAGATTGATTTAAGAACACTCATTTGGGTTTAATAGAATAATTATTGAGATAATTATTGAGA
>NW_007226635.1:0-1108 GCF_000164805.1 Carlito syrichta
TTTCTTTAATCTCTTTCACATCAGGGAAGGTCCTAGCAATCCTAAACTGGACCCACAGCTCACCCTAAGTTCAGTTTAAAGTAAACCTTCCTGACCTGGCATAAATAGAAAACGAATGTATATCTGGAAACCTGTACGGTAAACACGGTATACAAAATCATTGCTAGAGCCAATCATGCAAACAGTGGGCAGCCCCCAGTCATATAAAGGACGTAGAATTTTATCTCTGCCCTGATAATCCCACTGACCACAGTTGTAACCAGGATAACGACTTCTTTTGCCCAGACTGGAAATGTGTCACCATTGCAACTTACAGTCGGGGGCCTAATGACACCTCTGAAATTACCCTTTGGCCAGGTGCTGTCCTAGGATGACCTATATATATAAAGGTTACCAATCCTCTACATTATTCATGCAGTACAGAAAATAATTGGGGTATATGACTCTATATGAATGGGTATGACCACAGTGCCTTATTTACCATCTGGTGGCAAACAATCACCTATAAAACCATGGTCAAACCTGTAGGGCCATTGGCAGAACTGGAGGATCCCTTGTTTGATTACCACCAGCCACCTCAGCCTCTGCCTTATGCCAAACAACCCACTACCCTGGGATTATCTCAACAGCTCCCATGTTCACCATGACCACTTTCAAACCTGACTCATCAATCTCCTAGTTTTGTTCCTATGTTAAATAATATGCACCATCTACTTAATGTTACTATGCCTCAGTTGGTCTCAGATTGCTGGCTTTTCTTAAAGCCAAGACCCCCTTCCTATGTGGGCCTAGGAGTTGAAACTCCTATCATATGGAGAACTAACTGCACTCTGGAAATGTTTCACATTGCTCTAGGTAATGTAACTGGTAAAGCCTCCTGCCTTGTAACTCCAGGAGGTTTCAATTTAACAATTTCTCCATTCTCTGATTTGTAACTTATCCTTCACTCTAGCCATGGCCAAATCCATGGCCTACTTGGCCCCTGTCAACACCTGGTTAGCTAGTTCTACAGCCTTACAAAACATGCTTCTAACAAAATGTTATTAATTAGTCTATCTTATATATTACTGTTTATGTGCTGCCTCAAGTTTATGCTTGTCGTGGTCCT
>NW_007226636.1:0-2047 GCF_000164805.1 Carlito syrichta
CTGGGATTATCTCAACAGCTCCCATGTTCACCATGACCACTTTCAAACCTGACTCATCAATCTCCTAGTTTTGTTCCTATGTTAAATAATATGCACCATCTACTTAATGTTACTATGCCTCAGTTGGTCTCAGATTGCTGGCTTTTCTTAAAGCCAAGACCCCCTTCCTATGTGGGCCTAGGAGTTGAAACTCCTATCATATGGAGAACTAACTGCACTCTGGAAATGTTTCACATTGCTCTAGGTAATGTAACTGGTAAAGCCTCCTGCCTTGTAACTCCAGGAGGTTTCAATTTAACAATTTCTCCATTCTCTGATTTGTAACTTATCCTTCACTCTAGCCATGGCCAAATCCATGGCCTACTTGGCCCCTGTCAACACCTGGTTAGCTAGTTCTACAGCCTTACAAAACATGCTTCTAACAAAATGTTATTAATTAGTCTATCTTATATATTACTGTTTATGTGCTGCCTCAAGTTTATGCTTGTCGTGGTCCTGAGGGAACTCTTCTGCTTACCCCCCCACCCAGTCTTTCAATTGTTCATTCAAAACATGCTGGTCCATTGGTAGTATCTGCCTTAGTCGGGCTAAGTAGAGCAGGAACAACTGCAATTGGCACTACTGCCCTGGTCCGTGGAGAACTGGGTTTATCTAACCTTGCCCAGGAAATTGACGTGACCTGGGGAATCTGCAATTTGCCATGGACCACCTCGATGACCAGGTAGATTCCTTGGCTAAAGCCATCCTTCAAAATTGTAAAGGACTAGATTTACTTTTTCTATCCGAAAGGGGACTCTGTGTAACCCTTGGAACAACTTGTTGTTTTTATGTCAACAAATAAGGGGTTATTAAAGTTACCCTCCAAAAGGTCCGAGAAAATTTAGACAAATGACAAAAAGAAAAAGAACATAATAGATCCTGGTTCCAGGCTTTTTTTGATTGGAACCCATGGTTAACTAGTAGTCTAGTTGGACCCCTCATACTTTGCCTCAGTCTCCTTATTGGGCCCTGTGGAATAAATTGGATTATCCATTTTGTCAAACAATGAATCAGCTCTGTGAAACTTATGTATATAAGACCCGAGTATAACAATATACTTATGAAAGGTGAGTCAACATATTGACTCATAAACAACTAAAAGGGGGGAGTGAAATATCTATCTGTAAAACCTATAATAGCCTGCTGAACTAGCTTGCTTGTCATAAGTAACCCCATTTTGTTACAGATCTTCCATCTCAGCCTAGAGATGACCCCCTTATGCAACTTTCTTGTAATCATACCACATACCCACATTCGTGTGCCCCTTGGTGATTGGAAATTCCCTAGTTGCATAAATTCTGTAACCATCTGTATCCCTTACTAATCATCTGATTTGCCAAGAAATATCAATCAAACTGTACAGCTTATATAATGTTTACCTTTAAAAACCTACTACTCACTCTGTTCGGGGCTGGGAGTTCTTTGGGACACTAGCCTGCTCTCTGCCACCAGTGTCAATAAAGGACTCACATTTCAACTCTCTGCATGTTGGCGTCATTTCTCATAATCCAACTATAACAGTATATCTAACAAATCAGGGCATATGTTCAACATTATTAAATATCCATTTCATATTTACTTTTGAAATATACTTATGTAAAATTTGTTTTTATTTATAACTTATCTATCATTGCTGGTCTTGCTTACATAGAAAGAAAATTTAACAATTCCAAATAATCCTTTCATTTGAATATATCATATATACATTATATATGATATATATTATATATTATATACAATATATATAACATATATATCATATATACATTATATATAATTAAATAACATTAAAAACTATTTTCACTCATTTTGCCTTACTTTCCTCTCCCCAGCTGTTTTCTTTCCAATATAGTTTTTGCCATCTTTGCCTTTTCCTTATTTATTTTCTCTAAATTACACACATTTCCTTTGCATTACTTTCCATGTTTAATTACTACCATCCTTCAACATCCACATGAATTGCCTGTGCCCCGTGATCTTTGTCAGTATCTTCTACTTTTTTTTTTTT
>NW_007226637.1:0-629 GCF_000164805.1 Carlito syrichta
AATATATTTATGTGCAATAGACAAAATTGAAGCGTATGTTAAATCCAAGGTAAGTAGAAATAATGAAAGAAGAGAAGAAAATACACAGTAGAGAAAATTAACAAAACTAAAAGTTGGGTTTGCAAACAAGCTTAATAAAACTGAAAATCTCTAACAAGACTGATCTTCACATTTGGAATAGCAAGAGGGAATTCAAACGATCAATATTAGGCATAAGAAAGGAAGCATTGCTATAGATTTTCCAGAAATTATAGGATATTAAAGACCTTTCTAGGAAGAAAACTACCAATCCATATGGATTTTCTGGTGAACTTTGTCAAACACAGAAGGAAGCTGTCTTGACCAGTGTTAGACAAACTATTTAAGAAAACAGAACAGAGACAACAATTCCTAATTCAGTCTAGAGTTCAGTATTATGCTAATATCAAAGCCTAACAAGAAAATAAAATTACAGATTAATATCCTTCATGGGTATAGACATACAAATTCTCAACATTTTAGCAAATGAAAATACATAAAAATGTATGCTGTAACATAAACCAAGTGGGGTTTGTCCCTGGAATGCAAAGTTGGTTTAACATTAAAAAACCAAGCAATGGGACCTTATTAAACTGACAAGCTTCTGCAAA
>NW_007226638.1:0-442 GCF_000164805.1 Carlito syrichta
AAGGAAGCATTGCTATAGATTTTCCAGAAATTATAGGATATTAAAGACCTTTCTAGGAAGAAAACTACCAATCCATATGGATTTTCTGGTGAACTTTGTCAAACACAGAAGGAAGCTGTCTTGACCAGTGTTAGACAAACTATTTAAGAAAACAGAACAGAGACAACAATTCCTAATTCAGTCTAGAGTTCAGTATTATGCTAATATCAAAGCCTAACAAGAAAATAAAATTACAGATTAATATCCTTCATGGGTATAGACATACAAATTCTCAACATTTTAGCAAATGAAAATACATAAAAATGTATGCTGTAACATAAACCAAGTGGGGTTTGTCCCTGGAATGCAAAGTTGGTTTAACATTAAAAAACCAAGCAATGGGACCTTATTAAACTGACAAGCTTCTGCAAAACCAAAGAAACCATCAAGAGAGCAGGGAGAC
>NW_007226639.1:0-783 GCF_000164805.1 Carlito syrichta
GAGTGAGGTGCTAGGACTGCAGCAAGGAAATTATAAATGAACTATAAAAGTTATATAAAATATGATGATAATATAAATTATTAATCAATAAAATAGCTTATTTTTATTTATAAAATATGTATTTATTTCTAATAATGTACACACAGATATGCATATATCTACTCATGTTTATTTAGAATATTAGTAAAATCTAGAAAAGTGCAGAGATGAAATGTAAATCACCTCTAGTCCTTCTACATATATATGATATACATAATATACACAATATATCTGTATATGTAATATATGCAATTAACATTTTGGTGCATAACTTTCTAGTCTTTTCCACTTTATATATATATTCAATGTTTATTTTGTTAGTTGTGAGTATATCATGCATACTCTTTGTAAACTATTATTTTCATTTAAAATATATAATGGACAGTTCTTGATCTAAAATAAAATATACTTCCTCAATATGATTTTTAAATCTTATATCCTGGAACATATAGACATGTATCATAATTTATTTTACCAATTCCCTATGGTATTTTTATTGTTTTTAACGCTTCATCAGCATAAATACTGCTGTGACAGACTTCAACACCATCACAAACCATTTCATTTTCAGCAGATGAGATCACCAAGAAAATATCAGCCATTGGAATGTGACATCATCATTCCATCACCAGCTCTATAACTTACCTATATCATCATCTGTTATTTCCTTCTTCCCTAAGTGCTCTAGAATCTATTTTCTTCTGCATTTTCAGAGAAAGTGTTCTTTGATTGATCCTTCTCTTT
>NW_007226640.1:0-1546 GCF_000164805.1 Carlito syrichta
ATATTTATTAACCTCATGTTTATCCCTCTCTACTCCTTCTCTCCTTGTTATGGTTTGAATGTTCTCTCATGTTAAAATTTAATTGCCATTGTGATGATATCAAGAAGTGGAACCTTTAAGAGGTGATTAGGTCATGAGGGCTTTGTCTTCATGAATGGATTAATGCGATGATCTGTAGGAGTGGGTTAGTTATTATGCTATTTTCTCTCTGTCTCACATACTCTATCACAATGTGATGCCTTCTGCCATGGGAGGGCCTTTGCCAGATGCCAGCACCATGCTCTTGGATGTTCTAGCCTCCACAATCATGAGCTAAAAAGATTTCCTTATAAATTGCCCAATCTGTGGTATTCTATAGCAGCAGAAAATAGACTAGGATATTCTCCAATTTCCTAGCCAAAATTTTCAGAAAGTATGTTGCAGTTGTCTTAAGTGCTCAAAACAGAAACTTGGGAAGTGTTTTGTTTGCTTGTTTTTGACACCTCCCTCTGCGTCATGCCCATATCTGATCAGTTAGAAAGTATTGTCAATTTTATCACCTAAATAACTTTTAAGTCCCTTTAGTTCTTTCCTTTTGTACTGTTTTATTTCAAACCATTGTTATCTCTTGCCTGGACTACTGCAGATCTGAATTCTACCTAGTCTATCTGCATCTACTCTGCCTCTCTTTCAAATTGTTTTTACCAACCAAAGCCGGAATGACCTTTTCTATTGCAAATATAATCATATTAGCCTCTTTCCCTCCCTAAGAGAGATACGTGTACTTGTATCTTCTTAATAGCTTCCCACTGATTATCAGATAAAAACCAAACCTTTAGTTTAACAAACAAGACTGTGCCTGAGCTGAGCTTGTCCTACTTCTCTTAGCCCTGTTTCTTACCAAGCTCCCCCTTATTCTCTACCTCAGGTGCACATTTTTAAATTCCATGGATATGCCATGTTTTTTCCTGTCCCAAGTCTTTGTAGATGATCTCTCTCCATCCGGACCCTTATTTACCACAGTATCTTCACTCTTCTATGTGTCATTGACTTATACAGAGCCGTTAATTTTTAGTTCATATGTCATTGCGACAAAGAAAACTTCCAGGTCACAGTCTCCTACTTCATATATACTTATACATAACACTTTTCCTCATCAGAGCTGGAAGTTAGTATTTATTTACATGGCTGCTTTATTAATATCTATCTTGCTCACTAGATTGCAAGCTCCATGAAAGTGAGAATGATGTTTGTGCTTACCACTGCATCTGCAACATTAAACAATGCCAGGCTACAGATAGACTCTTGATAAATATATTTGTTAAATAAAAGAATAAAATGAACATCAATCTGTCTTATACCCCACCGTCATTAAAACTGCTCTTCTTAAAAATGCTAATAATCATGTTGCTAAATCTGGTAGATATATTAATATTTTTATTTCACTTGGTTGCTCAACAGCATATAAGATTTAGTTTTTCAACCAGTGCTTTATGAAAATTATTCTTCCAGCCGGGCTCGGTGGCTCAGCCTATAATCCCACGCCTTTGGGAGGCTGAGGTGAGTG
>NW_007226641.1:0-799 GCF_000164805.1 Carlito syrichta
CGCAGCATTTCTATACACCAATAATAAACAAACAGAAACCCGAATAAAAAGCACAATTCCCTTCACAATAGTCACACACACACAAATGAAATACTGTGGCATCTTCCTAACCAGAGACGTGAAGGACTCTTACAACGAAAACTACAAAGCACTGCTCAAAGAAATCAAAGATGACACAAACAAGTGGAAAAATATTCCATACTCATGGATTGGAAGAATCAACATTGTTAAGATGTCCATCCTACCAAAGACAATCTACAGATTATAGACTTAATGCAATACCCATTAAATTACCAGCAGCATTCTTCTCAGACCTAGAAACAATACAGGAATTCATATGAAAACATAAATGACCCCGAATAGCCAAAACAATCCTCAGCAAAAAAACCCAAAACCCAAAACAAAAGAAATAAAACATGAGGTATCACATTCCCAGACTTTAAAATTTATTATAAAGCTACAATAATCAAAACCGCCCAGTACTGGTACAAGAACAGGCATATACCAATGAAACAGGATAGAGATTCTGGAAGCAAAACCTCAATTTCTCAACCAACTCATTTTTGACAAAGCCTCCACCACCAACCACTGGGGAGAGGAGAACCAATTGAGTAAATGGTGCTGGGAAAATCTGGCTGATCACATGCAGAAGATTAAAACAAACATCACCATACACAAACATCAGCTCTAAACCTCAAACTATAAGAACCTTAGAAAATGCACGAGACATCTTATGGAAATTGGAAACTGGCAATCATTTTCTGATCAAAACCCCAAGTGCCATTGCCTTAAGAGGTAA
>NW_007226642.1:0-700 GCF_000164805.1 Carlito syrichta
AAGTGAGAATATGTGGTACTCAGATCTTTGTTTCTGTGAGAGGTCACTTAGTATATAGACTTAAGCTCCATACACGTGCTGCAAAATTCATGATTTTGTTCTTTTTATGGCTGCATAGTATTCCATCGTGTATGTGTACCACATTTTTTAAATTCAGTCCTCTTTTGATGGACATCGTGGTTGGTTCCAGGTTCTTGCTATTGTGAACAATGCTGCAATAAACATTCGCGTGCAGGTATCTTTTCTATAGAGTGATTTGAATTCTTCAGGGTATATGCCCAGTAAGGGGATTGCAGGATCATATGGGAGGTTGATGTTTAGAGCTTTTAGGAATCACCACACTGCTTTCCACAGAGGTTGCACTAGTTTACACTCCCACCAACAGTGTAGAAGTGTTCCCTTTTCGCCACATCCTCTCCAACAACTATTATTTTCTGAGTTTTTGATAATTGCCATTCTTACTGGAGTTAGGTGGTATCTCAGTGTGGTTTTGACTTGCATCTCCCTGATGATTAGTGAGGTTGAACATTTCTACATGTGTCTGTTGGCTGCTCGGATGTCTTCCTTTGTGAAGTGTCTGTTCATATCTTTTGCCCACTTTATAATGGGATTGTTTGTTTTTTTCTTTTCAGTACGTTTGAGTTCCTTGTAAATCCAGGATGTTAAGCCTTTGTCAGACCTGGAGTTGGCAAATACTTTT
>NW_007226643.1:0-684 GCF_000164805.1 Carlito syrichta
CCATTTATTCATGTATCTGTTGACTGCTCATATGTTTTCTTTTGAGAAATGTTTATTCATGTCTTTTGCTCATTTTTTTTTCATTAATCAGTATTTTTTATTATGGTTTTGTGGGGTACAGTTAAGTGTTAGGTGTACAATGACGTTTCATTCAGGCACCCTGTAGATAAGAAGTGTTTTCCCATCCCCCGACAGATATTTGCTACTGTTAATCCCATCCCCCTCCCCCCTATAGTTTCCCAGTACCATCCGTCATTTTCTCATAGTATTGCATTGGATGTTCAAGGTCCATTATATGAGTGAGAACATGTGATATTCGGATTTTTGTTTTTGTGAGAGGTCACTCAGTATTATAGACTCTAGTTCCATCCAGGTTGCAGCGAAATTCATGATTTTGTTCTTTTTTATGGCTGCGTAGTATTCCATCGTGTATATGTACCACATTTTTTTAATAATGAGACTGTTCATTTTTTGTTTTTTTGTTTTTTCTTTTGGCACCTTTCAGTTTCCTTGTAGATTCTGGGTGTTAGGATTTTGTCAGATATAGAGTTAGAAAATATTTTTTCCCATTCTGTGGGCTGTCTCCCTACTCTCTTGATGGTTTCTTCTGCTTTGCAAAACTTTTTAATTTTTATTTTATTTTTTTGAGCTGTAGTCTCACTTTGTCACCCAGGCTGGAGGGCA
>NW_007226644.1:0-714 GCF_000164805.1 Carlito syrichta
TAAGACCACAGCAAACACTTAACTTTGCACACGGTAAAGACAATATATTTTTAGAGAAGTGACTCTGCTATTATTTTCAGACCAAACTACATATTGAAAGCACCCAGGTAAAGGTGGACTAAGTCTATAACAAGAAGTGTTCTGTTAGAACATAATTTTTATAGACACTAGAATTCTAAAGGCAGATATATTGTACCAGAAAACCTGCCTCTTCTTTCTCTTCCAGAAGAGGATGTGGGCTTCCTGTGTATAGATTTTGTAGAAGAACCTGTAGAGTCTGAAACTTGTAAATGGTTCCTTAATGGAAGCACTTAGGTTAAATTTGGGAATAGATAGAACATGAAACAGTAGGATAATACTACAGAAAGAGGATGTAATCATTTTAATTTCTCAAACAGTACTACTCTATACCTATATATGATGAGTACTTAGATGACTATTAATCATCAGGGTATTTTTTCTAAGTCCAACTGAAGAATAACTATGGAATATTCCATTATATCCATAAACCTAAATGGAACCGGAACCACATTTTGTGCCTTTCAAAATCACTATAAAACATGGGTATTTATTCAATGTCATGGTCAAAATATTCTGAGATGAGGAAATTGAAGTAGGGAGATGAAAGAGATGGTGTTCATCTGTGGCTTTTTCAACCTTGGTAAGTTCCAGAATGAAGCTCCCTCATTGCCAGACCTTTGTGACTATCTGGAT
>NW_007226645.1:0-988 GCF_000164805.1 Carlito syrichta
TAAATGGTTCCTTAATGGAAGCACTTAGGTTAAATTTGGGAATAGATAGAACATGAAACAGTAGGATAATACTACAGAAAGAGGATGTAATCATTTTAATTTCTCAAACAGTACTACTCTATACCTATATATGATGAGTACTTAGATGACTATTAATCATCAGGGTATTTTTTCTAAGTCCAACTGAAGAATAACTATGGAATATTCCATTATATCCATAAACCTAAATGGAACCGGAACCACATTTTGTGCCTTTCAAAATCACTATAAAACATGGGTATTTATTCAATGTCATGGTCAAAATATTCTGAGATGAGGAAATTGAAGTAGGGAGATGAAAGAGATGGTGTTCATCTGTGGCTTTTTCAACCTTGGTAAGTTCCAGAATGAAGCTCCCTCATTGCCAGACCTTTGTGACTATCTGGATTCTCCCGTTGTTGCTTTCTCAAGTTCTCAGCTCCCAGTTCACCTTTATTCCTATCTCCAAGTTCAAGCTTTAAACTTTTCAATCTCAGTTTGGGAGAAAAAAAAATGATGCTGTGAACTACCTTATGCGGAAGGCCTGGGACAAAGAACACGGACATCTTGGATATTGTTTCTGTGGGCGGCCAGAGAGCTATGAAATACCCATAGGTGAAACTGGTGAAATAGGAGCTGGGCTGAGCTACACCGGGGCCTGAGGTGAAGGAAAGGCCAGTCATATACTGACTTTGCCTTTATTTAATATTTTAAGATTTTGTTCATCAGGAAATATTAGATACATTCTGATTTTTAAAATGTAGTCTTGGGATATTATTTTACCTTGATTACTGAAATTTTTTTCTCTCTGCTTTTACTCTGCTCACTTGCTCCACTCTTGTCCCACTGTGGGCAAAAGCCTTGCAAAATATAACACATTTAACTAGGTGTGTACATGGGTATGTGATAAAAATATACCAAAAGGTAAAAAGGGATGAGACACACTTGTTGAGAACCTACAGCATGTATG
>NW_007226646.1:0-1103 GCF_000164805.1 Carlito syrichta
CCTAAATGGAACCGGAACCACATTTTGTGCCTTTCAAAATCACTATAAAACATGGGTATTTATTCAATGTCATGGTCAAAATATTCTGAGATGAGGAAATTGAAGTAGGGAGATGAAAGAGATGGTGTTCATCTGTGGCTTTTTCAACCTTGGTAAGTTCCAGAATGAAGCTCCCTCATTGCCAGACCTTTGTGACTATCTGGATTCTCCCGTTGTTGCTTTCTCAAGTTCTCAGCTCCCAGTTCACCTTTATTCCTATCTCCAAGTTCAAGCTTTAAACTTTTCAATCTCAGTTTGGGAGAAAAAAAAATGATGCTGTGAACTACCTTATGCGGAAGGCCTGGGACAAAGAACACGGACATCTTGGATATTGTTTCTGTGGGCGGCCAGAGAGCTATGAAATACCCATAGGTGAAACTGGTGAAATAGGAGCTGGGCTGAGCTACACCGGGGCCTGAGGTGAAGGAAAGGCCAGTCATATACTGACTTTGCCTTTATTTAATATTTTAAGATTTTGTTCATCAGGAAATATTAGATACATTCTGATTTTTAAAATGTAGTCTTGGGATATTATTTTACCTTGATTACTGAAATTTTTTTCTCTCTGCTTTTACTCTGCTCACTTGCTCCACTCTTGTCCCACTGTGGGCAAAAGCCTTGCAAAATATAACACATTTAACTAGGTGTGTACATGGGTATGTGATAAAAATATACCAAAAGGTAAAAAGGGATGAGACACACTTGTTGAGAACCTACAGCATGTATGCCCTGTTTGTTGATAACACAAACATACACACACACAATGTGTGTATTCTTATTTCATCCTGTGGATTCATTTTGTAGTTTGTAGATGAAGAAAGGAAAACTTGAGAGGTTAAGTCCAAAGTTGCAGAGCTGGTGGATCAAAGGGAGGTAATGGAAGAAAGAGAGAGCAATCTGTTTATAAATGGAGTACGTTGTAAACACCAATAAACTTCTAGTAACAGTTGTTATTGCATTTGGGAAATGCAGGAAAATATCATTCAAAGTTTTAAAAAATAGCAATAAATTCATGCTTTATCCATTGAGATTGAAAATGTAAATGTGATGCCCTGAATGTAAGT
>NW_007226647.1:0-2047 GCF_000164805.1 Carlito syrichta
TCTTGTTGTTGGATTAGGGTGAAAGTATTTAGTCTGTTACTTTTAAATATGATGACAGTTATGGGTTTTTCATAGATGATCTCTATGAGGTGAAGGAAGTCTCCTTCTATTCCTAGTTTGCTGTTTTTTTAAAAATCGTGACAATATGCTGGATTTTGTGAAATGTTTTGTTTTTGTTAAAATGAACTTTTAAAACTTTTATCAATATTCTATATTACATCAACTGATTTTCAGATCTTAAACCAACCTGGGACAAACACCACTCACTTGATTTGCTTGTGGTATATAATTCTTTAAAAATGTTGCTGGATTAGGTTTGCTAGTATTTTGCAGATTTTGCATCTGTATTTACAGATCCATTGGTCTATAGATTTTTTTGGTGATATCTTTGGTTGATTTTGGAGTCAGTGTAATACTGGCCATATAGAACTAATTGAAACATGTTCCCTTCTCTTTCATCTTTTTGGAAGAATTTATAAAAAATTTATATTAATTTTTAGATGCTTTGTGGAATTCAATGGTGAAGTCATCTGGTCCTGAGATTATTTCAGGTATTAAAAAAAAATTATTACTTTAATTTCTTCACTTACTATAGGTCTATTCAGGTTATCTATTTATTCTTGAGTCACTTCTGGTAGTTTGTGTCTTTCAAGAAATGTTTCTATTTTATCTAAATTGTTTTACTGTTGTATAAATGACTCTGGTCATTTATACAATAAATGACTTTTTTATTTCTGCAAATTAGGTAATAATGCCCCTTGTTTCATTTATGATCCTAGTAATTTGAAACTTCTTTCTTTCTTGATCAGTTTAGTTAAAAGTGTCAATTTTCTTGATCTTTTCAAAGAGTCAGCTTATGGTTTCATGGATATGGATTTTCTCTATTGTTTAAATATTCTCCATTCAATTAATTTCCACCCTAATGTTTATGATTTCTTGTGCTAGTTTTAGTTTTAATTTGTTCTTTTGTTTCCAGTACCTTAAGGTGGAAGGCTGGGTTATAAACATTAACAGCTATATTTCTCGGTTAAAATTGCTTTAGCTGCATCTTATAAATTTAGCATATTGTGTCTTAATTTTCATTCATCTTAAAGTATTTTATGATTTTTCTTTGATTCATTCACTATTACTTATTTAAGAATATATTATTTAATTTGCACACATTTGTGAATTATGCAATTTCCCCCTGCTATTTATTTATTTTATTTTATTTTTATTTTTTGCTTTAAAGTTATGGAGCACATGAATAAATTGGAGGTTTGGATTTCTAGCAAGCACTCTTTCCCTGCAGTAGTTGACATGGTACCTAATAGGTGGTTGTGTGCCCTGTGTCCTTTCTCCTTCACTTCCTCCATTAGCAGTGCTCAAAATCTGTTGTTCTTGCCTTTGTACTCAAGTGCTCAATGTTTAGGGCCCACTTATAAGTGATAATATGTGGTATTTAATGTTTTGTTTCTGTGATGGTTCACTTACAATGGCGGTCTCCAACTGCATCCATATTTCTACAAAGGACATACTTTTGTTCTTTATGACTGTGAGGTTTTCTGTAGTGCATATACCACATTTTCTTTATTCAGTCCACTTTGGACATTTGGGTTGGTTTCATGTTTTTGCTATTGTGAATAGTGCTGCAATTAACATGCATGTGCAGGTGTCTTTTTGGTAGGGCAATTTATGTTCCTCTGGGTATATTCCTAAGAGTGGGATTGCTCAATTTTTAATTCTTTGAGAAAATGCCACACTGCTCTCCACAAAGTTGAACTAGTTTACTTTCCCACCAACAGTGTAGAAACATTTCCTTTTTTTTCATAGTTTCACAAACATCTGTTGTTTTTTTGACTTTTTAATGATAGCCATCTTTACCGGTGTGAGATGGTATCTCATCACCTTTTATTTTATTTCTCTGATAATTGTGTAGCTGAACATTTTTTCATACATTTGTTGGCTGCTTGTCTGTCTTCTGATAAGTGTCTGCTCATGTCCTTTTCCCACTTAAAAAAAAATTTTTTTTTTGGTCAATTTTTTTGAGTTCCTTGTAGATCCTAGA
>NW_007226648.1:0-2047 GCF_000164805.1 Carlito syrichta
ATATGGATTTTCTCTATTGTTTAAATATTCTCCATTCAATTAATTTCCACCCTAATGTTTATGATTTCTTGTGCTAGTTTTAGTTTTAATTTGTTCTTTTGTTTCCAGTACCTTAAGGTGGAAGGCTGGGTTATAAACATTAACAGCTATATTTCTCGGTTAAAATTGCTTTAGCTGCATCTTATAAATTTAGCATATTGTGTCTTAATTTTCATTCATCTTAAAGTATTTTATGATTTTTCTTTGATTCATTCACTATTACTTATTTAAGAATATATTATTTAATTTGCACACATTTGTGAATTATGCAATTTCCCCCTGCTATTTATTTATTTTATTTTATTTTTATTTTTTGCTTTAAAGTTATGGAGCACATGAATAAATTGGAGGTTTGGATTTCTAGCAAGCACTCTTTCCCTGCAGTAGTTGACATGGTACCTAATAGGTGGTTGTGTGCCCTGTGTCCTTTCTCCTTCACTTCCTCCATTAGCAGTGCTCAAAATCTGTTGTTCTTGCCTTTGTACTCAAGTGCTCAATGTTTAGGGCCCACTTATAAGTGATAATATGTGGTATTTAATGTTTTGTTTCTGTGATGGTTCACTTACAATGGCGGTCTCCAACTGCATCCATATTTCTACAAAGGACATACTTTTGTTCTTTATGACTGTGAGGTTTTCTGTAGTGCATATACCACATTTTCTTTATTCAGTCCACTTTGGACATTTGGGTTGGTTTCATGTTTTTGCTATTGTGAATAGTGCTGCAATTAACATGCATGTGCAGGTGTCTTTTTGGTAGGGCAATTTATGTTCCTCTGGGTATATTCCTAAGAGTGGGATTGCTCAATTTTTAATTCTTTGAGAAAATGCCACACTGCTCTCCACAAAGTTGAACTAGTTTACTTTCCCACCAACAGTGTAGAAACATTTCCTTTTTTTTCATAGTTTCACAAACATCTGTTGTTTTTTTGACTTTTTAATGATAGCCATCTTTACCGGTGTGAGATGGTATCTCATCACCTTTTATTTTATTTCTCTGATAATTGTGTAGCTGAACATTTTTTCATACATTTGTTGGCTGCTTGTCTGTCTTCTGATAAGTGTCTGCTCATGTCCTTTTCCCACTTAAAAAAAAATTTTTTTTTTGGTCAATTTTTTTGAGTTCCTTGTAGATCCTAGATTTTAGGTTTTTGTTGGATGTATAGCTTGTAAATATTTTTTCCCATTTCATGGGTCAACTTTATTCTTTTGATGGTTCATTTTGCTGGTAAAAACTTTTTTGCTTGATAAGGTTTTGTCTATTTTAGATTTTGCTACATTTGTTTTTGGTAATTTAGCCATGAATTCTTTACCTACTCCAATGTCCTACTTAGTTTTCTTCTAAGATTTTTATAGTTTGAGGTTTCACATTTAAGTCCTTGATCTATTTTAAGCTAATTTCTGTATATGGTGTTAGGTAAGGAGCCAGTTTCATTCTGTTATATGTTGTTAGTCAGTTTTCCCAGAACCATTTGCTAAATATGGTTTCCTTTTCTCAATGTTTGCTTTTGTCAGCTTTGTTGCAGATGAGTTGGTTGAAAGTCCATAGTTTTATTTCCGATCCCTGTCCCGATCCTCTGGTCTATGTGTTTATAGTCATACTAGCACCATGCTGTTTTGGTTACTGTAGCCTTGTAGTAAAGTTTGAAGTCTGGAAGTGTGATGCCTCCAGCTTTGTTCTTTTTGCTGAGGACTGCTTTAGCTATTCGGGCTCTTTTTTGCTTTTATATGAATTTCTGTATTATCTTTTCAGTCTGTGAAAAATGATGCTGGTAATTTGATAGGGATTGTGTTGAATCTGTAGATTGACTTGGGTAGAATAGACGTTTTGATGATATTCATTCTTTCAATCCATGAGCATGGGATGTTCTTTCATTTATTTGTGTCATTCTTTATTTCTTTGAACAATGTTTTGTAGTTCTCATTGTGAAGTTAATCTATTATTCTTATTTGGACTGCCTTATAAGTGATAATACATTTTTCTCTAAAATCTCTCAGAATTTTCACCT
>NW_007226649.1:0-765 GCF_000164805.1 Carlito syrichta
AATAAGAACATACTTACTCTTATTGAAATAATCATGGTGTTAGTTGATGGTGTAATTCTGATAGTTCCAAAGAGAAAATGGAAAGTATGAATGGAGTCAAATGTGTGCACAAATGCCTTTCTTATGAAGACAATTCAAAGACAATTTTTTTTACAGTAGTCAGTGCTTTCTGAGTTGTCAGTAGACTCTGTTAAAGTTCCTACTTGAAACTTGAAAAAAACTTCATATATCTCAAAGCTGAAATAGAGACATGAATTTTAAATGTCTAAGAGATGTGAGGTGATTTTGAAAGAGATGATTTCTGATCTTTGTGGGCAAAGATAGATTGTTTTACACTGTGAAGACAGATGACTGTTTTATTATCTCATGCTCTTATAGATATGCAGGAACCATCTCTGAAGATAAATAAAGGGTCCTTTGTGACTAAAGTTAAAACATGACTAATGAACCTAACATTCACTGAATTTTGGCAAAATACCTAACAGAGGCAGCAATGGGAATAATGCCTTTGGAGATTATTAGATGCAACAATTTTATTAGACACATTCCAAATGCAAAACAATGGTAGCCTGTTGAAAAGACAATTCTGGCTATTCTTCTTCCTATAGATAACAACTTTTAACAAAAAAAACCCAAAATTGTTTTATGCCTGTGTTTTCATAATATATGATATTATATATTAGAAGGTAACATAGAGAAATGTTTACAGATATATATACATATTTGTATATATACACTTACTCTGTTAGCTGAGAGGATCTAGAA
>NW_007226650.1:0-750 GCF_000164805.1 Carlito syrichta
CACATCTGGCATCTAGATCTTAGTTCCTACAACATCTTTTACAACACTTTCAAGAAGGTGGAACATAACTTTCCATTCCCTAAATGAGAGCTTTTCAGCGACTTCTTTCCAAATAGTATAAAATGGAAAGAGAAATAAAAGAGGAACTTTATAGTAAAATTTAGTTTTGTGCCTGTATTGTAGATATACACTATCTATTATAAATACTATATATTTGTATATAGATATATAATAAATATTTACATATAAAATTTACACCCACAATTTATATATAAAAATATATGAATGAACTTGAAAGTAATTTCTAAGTAAAAAATTTAAAAATTTTCTATATTAAAAATATAAATGTGCATAATAAATTTTCTGCATTTTATTATTTTTATGGAAATATTATTTATTTAATAAATTATAAGGAAGAGTAAAAATTCTCCCTCCTCAAGTTTTATTTTTATTATTCTTAAGTAGAGGGTACTTGATGTTTGAGTAGAACTGAAATTTTTTTTAGTTTCCAAAAGCCACACCAAGGTTGTTTTCTTCTAAATTAAATTAATTCCTTCAAGAGATTAAAGAGGGTAGAGTCTAATTTACTCACTTTTAAAGATTTCAGAAGCTGGGCTCGGTGGCTCAGCCTGTAATCCTGCGCCTTTGGGAGGCTGAGGTGAGTGAATTGCCTGAGCCTGCGGGTTCGAGACCTGCCTGGGCAGCGAGACCTCATCTCTACATAAATCAAAAAATCAGCTGGGCGTGGGA
>NW_007226651.1:0-625 GCF_000164805.1 Carlito syrichta
TAAATGAGAACTTTTCAGCGACTTCTTTCCAAATAGTATAAAATGGAAAGAGAAATAAAAGAGGAACTTTATAGTAAAATTTAGTTTTGTGCCTGTATTGTAGATATACACTATCTATTATAAATACTATATATTTGTATATAGATATATAATAAATATTTACATATAAAATTTACACCCACAATTTATATATAAAAATATATGAATGAACTTGAAAGTAATTTCTAAGTAAAAAATTTTCTATATTAAAAATATAAATGTGCATAATAAATTTTCTGCATTTTATTATTTTTATGGAAATATTATTTATTTAATAAATTATAAGGAAGAGTAAAAATTCTCCCTCCTCAAGTTTTATTTTTATTATTCTTAAGTAGAGGGTACTTGATGTTTGAGTAGAACTGAAATTTTTTTTAGTTTCCAAAAGCCACACCAAGGTTGTTTTCTTCTAAATTAAATTAATTCCTTCAAGAGATTAAAGAGGGTAGAGTCTAATTTACTCACTTTTAAAGATTTCAGAAGCTGGGCTCGGTGGCTCAGCCTGTAATCCTGCGCCTTTGGGAGGCTGAGGTGAGTGAATTGCCTGAGCCTGCGGGTTCGAGACCTGCCTGGGCAGCGAGACCTG
>NW_007226652.1:0-1218 GCF_000164805.1 Carlito syrichta
AGGTAATATAGGAGGTGGGGCATTTAAGGAGTTTGGATCATAAGTTATTTTAAATATTTTTTATGTAAAAAGCTGTTAGACTATTTTGATGGATATGAAGGTCTGTTGCTAAATATGTAGATTATTTTATTTACTCCCCATGACAAAAATGTAGATTAAGTACAGTTATTTAACCGTGTTGTTAATTAAACTCAGACAAAAAGGAATACAGTTATTTATTAAGCTTTTAAATAACTTAACCCAGTGAGTGATAGAGTAAAATTCCAACTAAGGGCCACCACTAAGCTGGCGGTGGGAGAACTGAAATCATATAGGCTTCGGAGAAAGAGAGGTTTTGACTCAAATTTCAGCTTTGCTGCTCACTAGACAAGGAAGCTGAATATATTCCTTAATTTGGCTAAGACTCTAATTCTTTATAAAATGAGGAAGCTGAGTTCCAATTTAGAAAGTTCTGTTGAAGTTTCATGACATAATATTTTATATTCCCATTGTTACAGTAACTAATTAACACAAAAGTAATGGTGTAAAACAGCACATATTTACACACCCACATTTCTAGAGTTCAAAAGTGTGAAGTCAAGATGTCAGCAAGTCTGTATTCTTCTGGAGGCTTTAGAGGAGAATTAGTTATCTCATCTCTTCCAACTTGAAAAAGTTGCCTGCAAGTCTGCATTCTAGCCCCTTCCACGATCTTCAAAGTGCAGCACTTCAACCTCTGATTCCATTGTGACATCTTTTGCTGACTCTGACTCCTCCTGCATCCCTCTTATAAGAACTCA
Source organism: Carlito syrichta (assembly GCF_000164805.1). Classification (NCBI taxonomy): domain Eukaryota; kingdom Metazoa; phylum Chordata; class Mammalia; order Primates; family Tarsiidae; genus Carlito; species Carlito syrichta. The sequence continues at coordinate 780 of NW_007226652.1, forward strand.
TGTGATTATGTGGGCCCACCTAGATAATCTAGGATGAACTTCCCATTTTAAAATCCTTAGCATTCTCACCTCTGCATTGTTCTTTATGGTATGCAAGATAACAAATTCACAGGTTCTGGGGGTTAGTACATGGATATCTTTGGAGGTTATTATTCAGCCTACCACAACATGTGTACAGTAAATATAATAATAATATCAATAGTAATAACAATTCCAAAAATAGCAATAAATAATAATAGCAATAATAATACCAATAACAACAATAGCAGTAAAGGTTTACTGAACATCTCTCTTGATTATCAATTCTCTACACACATCCTTTGAGAAGAGTTGGAAAGCAGTCAACTTGTCATTAACTCATAATAGGCATAAATAAATTCTAGCTATTATTATCACTATACGCCTTATTATTCTCTTTTATGAGGAGAATTAATATGCA
>NW_007226653.1:0-1662 GCF_000164805.1 Carlito syrichta
GTGTAGAAATGAGTCAGGGCATGAATCTTCCTTTTCTGATGCAGTCCCAGAACTCTTGATGTCCAGAGCAGGACTAGATGTCCTTAGGAAATCAGTCAGCGTGTGCTGCTGTGTACAGAAAACCCCTTTCTGGAGAACTGCCAGGGTGCAAAGAGAAGCTTATAGTCCCATGGGTGTGTTCCCTTTTGGTCCTCATGACCAGGAATCATGATGCTTCTGACATTGATCCTGTTTGCTCATAAAACTGGCTGAGGTCCAAAAGCCAGCCTTGAGTACATTTCCTGAGAGGAGGTTGTTCTTCATACACAAAGCTCCAATTTCATATCACGGTCAGTTATTAGAAAACACTTTTTAAAATTCTAACAATCTCTGAGAGTACCCAGTCAGACAACTTCGTAGCCGGAGCTATCAGCCCTCATTTGCACAGACCAAACAACAATCTTCAACATCTCTGGCTACCAAATATCTCTGTAAAGACAGTCCAGCTGATAGCATGCTCGCTTAAAATACTTTTGTTTAAAGAGACAGAAAGAAACATCACAATAGGTCTTGGTCTCTAAGGACTTTTTTTCCAGGCAGAGTGGGTTGAATAAGAAAAAGTGGGTTGAATAAGTAAAGTTGTCTAACCAACACCTTTGTCATCAGCGACCTCATGCTGAGTATACAGAATTATCATGACACCATTTCTAAGAAATTACTTTTACTTTCCACTGATTCTGAAGTTCTTATATCAAGTAAATTAATGATGCTTGAAAACTAAAAGAATGCAAATGGCTCCCTTCAATCTAAAGCACTCCAAGATGCACTGCACGTCCTTGGTTTTAGGACAAACCAGACTCTTTTGTGAGAAGATACCATTACTATGTTTCTCCTGTGTTTTTCTAGCAAAATGGAACTCATGAAAAAAACTTCAGAAATAATCTTCAAATTCAAGGGCTAGATTGAAAACGTAGTGAAGGCAATGTAGAGGAAGGGGAAGCAAAGACAAAGATAGTTCTACAACCGAGAAGAAACCAAAGAAAATTTGAAGAATCAAAAGGAGAAGAATGAGGAGAAAGGGAATGGGAAGGGTGAGGAAATGAAGACATGTGAGTGAATGCCAAGGTGTTAGATTGTATGCCCGCATCTACTGATTTAGAAACTCGGCTCAGACCCTGGAATTTATCCTCCAAAGGATTCTGAGGTGGGCTAACATTTGGGGAACACTGAACTAGAATGTTTTAGCTTCTTTAAAGGTGGAACTGTTTACTCTCTTTTGTACTTCCAAAGAGCCTGAGGCAAAGAGGCCATTCACTGACTGAGGGGTTGTGTTACAGTCACAGAGAGTCAAGTGAGAAAGCCACTGGAACTGCTGCAGTAAGTGAGCCCAAATCCACTACCAACCTGAGGTCATTTGCAGCTTCCAGTGGTAGCCGGAAAGCTGCAACACAGTGTTTCTGCATGCGCTCTGTGATACTCCATGAGACTCAAGGTGATATTTGTGCCTAGTTTGTCCTGGGTTCTGAACAGGACTGGCAATTCCCCTAGGCTTCTTCTTTGGCAGGAAGCTGGATAACTCGCTGACAGTTGGGGTGAGTGCCAAATCCTGACCAAGGATGGAGAAGGAGCTGTGATTTCTGTCCCTGGTACCATTAGTCTAACTCAGTCGTCATTCTTATTCTA
>NW_007226654.1:0-956 GCF_000164805.1 Carlito syrichta
AAGGCTTGTATGGGTTTTAAAAAAAACTATTTAAAACTATCTCTAATCCCCCTGCCTCGTGGGCTAGGGTGCTTCCTGGTAACAGGATGGCCCTTTGGAAGCCAAATGCCCCGAAGAGTAGAGGATACAAGTTCACAGGCAGAGATGCCATGGCAGGGTTAAATTGCCCTGTGTGGTGAGGTGCAGAGAGTACATGAGGTGGGATGGAGAAATCCAGCAGGAAGGAAGCGGGATGGCTGAGGCCCGACACTGAGATGTGTGTGGGAGGAGAAAACAAGAGGGGAGAGAGCCCCTGGCCTAGCCTGCCCCCAGAAGAGACTTACACAGTGGGGATCTTTCCAGGGAAATGCCCTGTGTTTTGCAGCCATGGCTTAGAAATTTTCATCAAAATTATTGAATGCACAGTATGCCTGTGGAGTTACATTTCTTGTGGAAGATAGTGGTGAAGGCCTAAGTTTCGTGACAAGTTTGAAGGCTGAGGAAGAACAAAACCAGCTTTGTCAAACCTTGGTCCTGACATGAACTAATGATGCTTAAGTGTGATGTTCACACCAACCACCCTCTGTGTCTCCTGGTCACAATCTGCCCCTTCTGCTGCCAACCCAAGATATCCTTCCTCTGGAGGGAAACATTTTCCACAACTTCTATGGCCAAAAGCCCAAAGATTCAAAATTATTTTTTCCAAGTGGAAACGTGTAGGATAATTGACAGCTATTCCTATACTATTTTTATAGCACTGAAGTGCATTACTAGTTTATGAATGGTGTATATTACAAGCTTTATATACATAAAACTTGATGTGCTCATAAAATTATCATACTTATAATCTTAAATTTATTTATTCAGCCAGTTATTCCAAATGTATTTATTAGAGTTAGTTTAAGTTTTGTTTGGAATAAGATTAAAAGTTCAAATAAATATAGCCTCTCTCTCTCTCTCTCTCTCTCTCTCTCTCT
>NW_007226655.1:0-630 GCF_000164805.1 Carlito syrichta
GGCATTAAAAAAAAAGTCATGTCGAGCTGCAGAATTTTTTAAATGACACAAACACAACCCGTTTGCTCCCTTAATTTTCAGTCCTGAGATTTCTGACAATGAACTGTGCTGTGGTAGAAGAGAGAAGAGGAAGGCAGTGGGTAGAGACAGATCTTTTTATAAAGATCAGCAATTCTCCATGCTTTTATCCTAGGCAAAGATTACATTTAACACCCAGGGGTCTCTGCTGCCTCAGATCCTTTTCAGAACGAGTGGCTGTGGCACTGCAGATAGTTTGGGGTGTCCTTTCATATCCTGACAGTATTAAATATACCCCAGTGAGCCATAAATCTGTGATTTATCTAAGAATATATCATATCTCTAATAAGGGACCACTTCTTTTAAATTGGACAGTGCATTATATTAAACAGACAGACTTTCTAAAAAATACAAAATGTGTCAGTCAACCATTTTAATAAATATAACTTAAAATTTATCTTTCTTTGGGAGAACGCTATTTCTCTTCAATAGGGCAAAAGTAGGAGATTTGCTGAGTTTTTGTTGGACATTGTGAACACTTTATTTACTTTTTCAACAATGAATAATGCTAATATTTCTCTCAGATTTTTTTAGTATTCAGGTTGCCTATTA
>NW_007226656.1:0-1215 GCF_000164805.1 Carlito syrichta
AGGGCAATGTGGTTGAAGAGAGAAGAGGAAGGCGGTGGGTAGAGACAATAGATAATAATAATAATAACTAAAAGGTTAATATTTTTGTCCAATCCACCTCCTCAGAATAGATGGGCTATGAAAAGTTAAGGTCTTTCTAGTCTGGAAATATGACTGAATTGGAACAAACTGGGAGTTCCAATCCACAGAGCTATCCCATACACAGCAGGGAGTGGCCTTGTGTGTTCTTGCAGTGTTTAGTTCGTGGGACTAAAAAGTAGTTCTTGGAGGTAATGTCTTTGGATAATTTTGACTTTCCCCTCTTTCTAACTCTGATTTCCCACTATTTTTCTCCTTTGAGCAACAAACTGTAAGGTCCAGTAGACAGATGGTCATAGAGGATGTGAACCAGGTTCAGGTCTGCCAGATCAGCTGGAGAGCATAAGAGTATCACTTTTCCTTTCTAGGCTTAGTAAGGTCCTAGAAACTAGTGGTGAAGGAGTTGTGAGTTGAGAGTTAGAAAAAGCTTTGACCCTTAGAAATCTGTGTATTCTTTCAAGGAAGGACAGAACCAGCTTTTGTGCATGTTTCTGGAAGGACCTGCCCACCTCCATGGCAAAAATGACAGAGAGCACTCTGAGGCTGGGAGCTTTAGCTTTTGAAGTTTAGTTGATTAGAAGAGAGGATCCATCCTAGTACTTCAGCCAGAGACTGATAACTTTCTGGATGTCATACCACCAGTCTATCAGTCTTAAGACTGTAGAAACTTAAGGTCACCACCTGGATCTGAGTTCTAAAGAGTGGATGAAATGAACAATACATGTATGTAGCTCAAGTAGATCAAATCCTTGGCATAAAGGACAAGCCCAAAGCTCAAAAGAGAAAGCTCTGATGAGACAGAACTGCTGGATGAGACCAATCACACATGCACAAAAATATGCAGCAATTAGAGGGATTTAATTACAGCAGTGAAAGGAATGTCTAAATATCTAAAATGGTCACTATTGCAAACCAAATTAGTAGTCTAGAAGACCAAGTAGGAGGACTATTTCACACAGTAAAAATATAGAGAAGGACAAAATAAAGACTTAGAGTTCAGAACCAGAAGATCTAACAAGAAAATGATGAGTTCTGGGAGGAGAAAAAAAAAGACACGAAGAAGCAATAATTAAACAAATAATAAGAAAAAAAAAATCCCTAAGTTGAAGACAGACCATATGTCACAGACTGAATCCA
>NW_007226657.1:0-578 GCF_000164805.1 Carlito syrichta
CAATATAGGAATTCATATGGACACATAAATGACTACGAATAGCCAAAACAATCCTCAGCAAAATAAACAAAGCAGGAGGTCTCACACTCCCAGACTTCAAACTTTATTATAAAGCTGCAATAATCAAAACAGTCTGGTATTAGTACAAGAACAAGCATATAGACCAATGGAACAGAATTGAGATTCCAGAAGCAAAATCTCAATTTCTCAACCAACTCATCTTCAACAAAGCTGCCACCACCAACCACTGGGGAGACGAGAATCTATTCAGTAAATGGTGATGGGAAAACTGGCTGACCACATGCGGAAGATTGAAACAGGACCCCTACCTATCACCATACACAAAAATCAACTCTAAATGGATCAAAGACCTAAATGTAAAACCTCAAACTATAAGAACCTTAGAAATTGCAGGAAATACTCTTATGGAAGTTGGAACTGGCAAGCAATTCCTGATCAAAACCCCAAGTGCCGTGCCATAAAGAGACTAGTGGGACCTCATCAAACTGACAAGCTTCTGCAAAGCCAAAAGAAATCATCAAGAGAAGCAGGGAGACAGCTCACAGACTGGGAAAAAA
>NW_007226658.1:0-661 GCF_000164805.1 Carlito syrichta
CAGAAATGTGGGCTCCTGCCTCCACTTGTGGCAGGCCTAGAAGGGAAATAAGATCTGCTTTACAGGAGCAGAGCTGAACTGTACAGAAAAGATACCACTTGGCTTCTCTGCCATTGCAGCGGCCATTTGAAGAAACACAATAAGGCCATCTGCCAGGGTTGAGGGTCCAGCTGAATTGAGCAAGGATCTGGGCTGTGCAACACTTGTCAAGCAGAAAAGATGGCTATTGGAAGACAAACCGAAGTTCTCAGTGCAAAGAGAGGAAGGGAGAGACCAAACAGCTTTTAACTCTAATTAAAGATAGAGTCAGACATCATTAAATAGGGTGAAATCCTGGTTGAAAGCATTAAAGAAAATTATTAACTATTTAAGATGTATAGTTTTGCTTACTTCAGGTAGATATAATAACTTGAACTATGTTAATAAGGCCCTACCTAGCAGGGAAAATTGGAATGCCTGCTTTAATAAAGCAAAATAACAACTTTGGTATTCAAATTTAGAACGTTAATAATTCATCTGAAGTGATTGGAAATAGCTTGTTTTCTTAACTGGTTTTAAAAGACCTCTGAAATATTATTTATATTGTTAATTGACTCAGCTAACTTTTCCTTCTTGGACGGTGGGACCATAAGCATCAGTGCAGCTGCTGCTTAAATATTTG
>NW_007226659.1:0-2047 GCF_000164805.1 Carlito syrichta
GTAAAGCTAAGTTTGATTCCTTCCTTACATGACACTCAAAAGTTAATCCAAAATCAATCATATAACCAAACATAAGGTCTAAAACTATAAATAAATTCTATGAAAATATAAGATAAATTATTTGTGATTGTGGGTTGTAGGGAGCCTACTTAGAATTAAGAAAATAGCTCAAGAATCAATAGAAAACATAGACAAATTGGACTTCATCACAATGAGAATCTTGTGTTCTTCACAAGACACCATTAAGAGAATTAAAAGACAACCTATAAAGTTGAAAAAGCATCAGAAAATCATATATCCGATAATGGGTTTATATATAAAATATAAAAAGAACTCTTACAACTCAACAATTGTAGGACAACTAAAAAAATGGACAGAGTCTGAGTATACTCTCCGCCAAGAAGATAAACAAATGAACAATAAACCCGCAAAAAACATTATCATCATTTTTTAATGGCCAATTGCAAATTCAAACCACAATGATGTGTCACTACAAAACCACTAGGATAGGGATAGTCAAAAAGAAAGGTAATAACAGGTTTTGATTAGAATGTGAAAAAATTGGAGCCCTCATGCATTGCAGGTGAGATTGTAAAATGGTGCATCCATCTGTGAAAACAGTCTGGCAGCTTATCAAAATGTTAAACTGTTACCACACAACCTAGGAATTCTACTCTTGGGGATGTATCCAAATAAACAAATACATATATCCACACAAAAACTTGTTCACAAATGTTTATAACAGCATTAAACATGATGGTCTGTAAGTGGAAACAACCCCAATATCCGTCAACTGTTAAAGGGATCATCAAAATGTAGTATATCCCTATAATGGAAGAATATTCGGCAATACAAGATAAGAAATGAAATATGAATGCTACATAACATTGATGAGCACCGAAAACATTAAACGAAGTGAAATAATAGTAATAAAAAGTGTGATTCCATTGATATGTAATGTCCAGAATAGGCAATTCCATAGAGAAAGAAAGTAGATTAATGGTGCCAACCTACCGGGAGTAAAGAATAGGGTATTCTCTTAGTGTGCACTATATTTCTTTTTGGCATGATGAAATGTTCTAAAATTAGATAGTGGTAATATTTGCACAACTCTATAAATATGATAAATCAATGAATGGATTGTAAAATTTAAATTGGTGAATAATGTGGTATATGAATTATATATTATTAAAGCAGCTAAAAAACAAAGAATGACTTAAAGGAGAGTTCTTCCATCTTTTTCTCCCCCTGAGTTTCTATGACATACATCATGCTGCATTTCCATGCCGCCCTTACAACATGCATTCTAGGCAGGAACATGCATGAGATATATATATGTGGCTTGTATTCTTGGAGCTACATAATATATATTTCCACATGTAAAGAGAATTTCTCTCAGTTGCATTATTGTAATGGTTTTCAGACTAAGAGTTTAAGAAACAAAAGTTTTGTTTTTTGTTTTTTGGTTTTTTTCTCCAGAAATGGTACCATATTGTAAAACAGAACAGGATGTTGAATAAGAGGAAAGAGAGCTTGGAAATGAGAAAGGAGGGCAGAGACCCTACAATCCATTTCAGTAGGTCAACAACAATGCACTGACTTTTAGTAATTTTGCACATTGGGAGTTAATTTTACAGACCAGAATTGGACTTTTTTAATTTGGGGAAAATTTTTTATTTCAAGTATCATGTGAAACATTTTTGTCACATCTAATTTTCTATGGAGATTTATACACACTTGATTTGAAACAAGTTAACTTTTACATTAGTTGAAGCACTTCCAAGTTAGGTAAATCCTGGTGAGTAAAAGTCACTTAAGTACATCCAGAGAGCCTCAGAATCCTTGTTAACTAGAAACAAACTCCCACACATTTGTATTGAAAAATGAGCAGGGTCGGAAGAAACTTAAATTGCCTTTTCATGATAGTGCCTACCATCAGCAGAAAGGTGGAATGCTAAGTAGTATGTTTCTCCTGATTAAAACACTTTGCCATCCCTGTAGGAGTAAAAGTGGATTTCATTTAGTAATGGACCTTTTGAGAGCAGTT
>NW_007226660.1:0-745 GCF_000164805.1 Carlito syrichta
TCATGCATTGCAGGTGAGATTGTAAAATGGTGCATCCATCTGTGAAAACAGTCTGGCAGCTTATCAAAATGTTAAACTGTTACCACACAACCTAGGAATTCTACTCTTGGGGATGTATCCAAATAAACAAATACATATATCCACACAAAAACTTGTTCACAAATGTTTATAACAGCATTAAACATGATGGTCTGTAAGTGGAAACAACCCCAATATCCGTCAACTGTTAAAGGGATCATCAAAATGTAGTATATCCCTATAATGGAAGAATATTCGGCAATACAAGATAAGAAATGAAATATGAATGCTACATAACATTGATGAGCACCGAAAACATTAAACGAAGTGAAATAATAGTAATAAAAAGTGTGATTCCATTGATATGTAATGTCCAGAATAGGCAATTCCATAGAGAAAGAAAGTAGATTAATGGTGCCAACCTACCGGGAGTAAAGAATAGGGTATTCTCTTAGTGTGCACTATATTTCTTTTTGGCATGATGAAATGTTCTAAAATTAGATAGTGGTAATATTTGCACAACTCTATAAATATGATAAATCAATGAATGGATTGTAAAATTTAAATTGGTGAATAATGTGGTATATGAATTATATATTATTAAAGCAGCTAAAAAACAAAGAATGACTTAAAGGAGAGTTCTTCCATCTTTTTCTCCCCCTGAGTTTCTATGACATACATCATGCTGCATTTCCATGCCGCCCTTACAACATGCATTCTAGGCAGG
>NW_007226661.1:0-620 GCF_000164805.1 Carlito syrichta
TCTCTTAGTGTGCACTATATTTCTTTTTGGCATGATGAAATGTTCTAAAATTAGATAGTGGTAATATTTGCACAACTCTATAAATATGATAAATCAATGAATGGATTGTAAAATTTAAATTGGTGAATAATGTGGTATATGAATTATATATTATTAAAGCAGCTAAAAAACAAAGAATGACTTAAAGGAGAGTTCTTCCATCTTTTTCTCCCCCTGAGTTTCTATGACATACATCATGCTGCATTTCCATGCCGCCCTTACAACATGCATTCTAGGCAGGAACATGCATGAGATATATATATGTGGCTTGTATTCTTGGAGCTACATAATATATATTTCCACATGTAAAGAGAATTTCTCTCAGTTGCATTATTGTAATGGTTTTCAGACTAAGAGTTTAAGAAACAAAAGTTTTGTTTTTTGTTTTTTGGTTTTTTCCTCCAGAATGGTACCATATTGTAAAACAGAACAGGATGTTGAATAAGAGGAAAGAGAGCTTGGAAATGAGAAAGGAGGGGTGAGACACTACAATCCATTTCAGTAGTCAACAACAATGCACTGACTTTTAGTAATTTTGCACATTGGGAGTTAATTTTACAGACCAGAATTGGACTTTTTTA
>NW_007226662.1:0-1530 GCF_000164805.1 Carlito syrichta
AGGCAGGCAGCAGTGGAATCCAACCCTCTAGAGGAAGGAGAAAGAAGAGAACCAAGCCTCTCAATCAAAACCTATCGATAAGATAACATTCAAAAATCACTTTCAATAGGGAAATTTGAAATAAAAGAGTGCTAGACATGGGAACAGGAAGAAAAAAGCTATTTCCAGAGCCAGTACCCAGCCATAGTTGGCCTTTAATAGAAGTTTGCGCCTTCCTCCAAAGCTTGTGTTCTCACTCAAAGATACCACTTAAGTATAGTCATGTGCCCCATAACAAAGTTTCCATCAGTGATGGACTACAGATACAACAGTGGTCCCATAAGATTATCACAGAGCTGAAAAACATTTATTGCCTAGTGACATCATAACTGTCATGAAATTATAGCTAGCATAACGTAGCACAACACATATACCTTTTCTATGTTGAGATATATTTAGATATACAAATATTATGTTGCAATCGCCTGCAGTATTCAGTACAGCAATAGGCTGTACAAGTTTGTAGCCTAGGAATAATAGCCTATACCATATATCCTAGATGTACAGTAGACTTCATCATCTAGGTTTGTGCAAGTACATTCCATGTTTGCCCAATGATGAAATCACCTGAAAACACATTTCTCAGGACATATTGCTGTCGTTAAGTGATACATGACTATACAAAAGCCTTCAGAAAACTGTTCATCAATTTAGCTCACAGCAGTTGATCTGTTATGACTTGAGGTTTAGGGAGATACAAATTTTTTTTAAAAGGTCAACTCTTGTCCTTGAAGAGCCTATAAGATCACTGAAGAATTATAAGAATTATCAAATAACCACACAAGAGGGAAAGTTGCCCAGGGCTGTAAACAAGAGTTATACTAAGAAGAATGCAGACTGGGAAAACCCTGAAGACCTGGTCCAGATCTGCCAACAATGACCAGGACCTCAATTTCTTCTTATTTCTTCACTGTGCCAAGAACAGTGTGCCAGGTCCAGAAATCATGATACTAGCCCCAAGTCTAGTCGGGGAGACCATAAGAGAATTATGAGCTACAAGATCTTCAGAAAGAGCCAATGGACTCAGTAACCTCTCAGGCTTCTGGCAGTTCCCATATTCTGCAGAACTTCTGAGCTCAGAGAAGGGCCTGGCCAATATGGGCTGAAATAGACAAGGAAGACTTCAACACCGGGTAAAACACGAGCTGTGCCTTGAGGAGAGACTTAAATAACAAGGCAGAGGAGTAAGGGGAGTTGGGGACAACGTGACCAGCAGTGAAAGAGAAAGAAGGGAAAGAAGTCACCTTCCAAGCCAGGGGTGATGGCTCACGCCTATAATCCCAGCACTTTGGGCGGCCGAGGTGAGAGCCCATGGGTTCAAGACCAGACTGGGCAACTTAGCGAGACCTCATCTCTACAATAAATCAAAAAATTATCCAGGCGTGGTGACGTGTGCCTATAGTTCCAGATACTTGGAAGGCTGAGGCAGAAGGATCGCCTGAGCCCAGCAGCTCAAGGTTGCGATGGCTGTGAGCATGCCACTGCTCTCCA
>NW_007226663.1:0-2047 GCF_000164805.1 Carlito syrichta
GTTCATCAATTTAGCTCACAGCAGTTGATCTGTTATGACTTGAGGTTTAGGGAGATACAAATTTTTTTTAAAAGGTCAACTCTTGTCCTTGAAGAGCCTATAAGATCACTGAAGAATTATAAGAATTATCAAATAACCACACAAGAGGGAAAGTTGCCCAGGGCTGTAAACAAGAGTTATACTAAGAAGAATGCAGACTGGGAAAACCCTGAAGACCTGGTCCAGATCTGCCAACAATGACCAGGACCTCAATTTCTTCTTATTTCTTCACTGTGCCAAGAACAGTGTGCCAGGTCCAGAAATCATGATACTAGCCCCAAGTCTAGTCGGGGAGACCATAAGAGAATTATGAGCTACAAGATCTTCAGAAAGAGCCAATGGACTCAGTAACCTCTCAGGCTTCTGGCAGTTCCCATATTCTGCAGAACTTCTGAGCTCAGAGAAGGGCCTGGCCAATATGGGCTGAAATAGACAAGGAAGACTTCAACACCGGGTAAAACACGAGCTGTGCCTTGAGGAGAGACTTAAATAACAAGGCAGAGGAGTAAGGGGAGTTGGGGACAACGTGACCAGCAGTGAAAGAGAAAGAAGGGAAAGAAGTCACCTTCCAAGCCAGGGGTGATGGCTCACGCCTATAATCCCAGCACTTTGGGCGGCCGAGGTGAGAGCCCATGGGTTCAAGACCAGACTGGGCAACTTAGCGAGACCTCATCTCTACAATAAATCAAAAAATTATCCAGGCGTGGTGACGTGTGCCTATAGTTCCAGATACTTGGAAGGCTGAGGCAGAAGGATCGCCTGAGCCCAGCAGCTCAAGGTTGCGATGGCTGTGAGCATGCCACTGCTCTCCACCTGGGCACAGAGTGAGACTCTGACTCAAAAAAAAACAAACAGAAAGAAAGAAATCACCTTCCTAGAAATTGGATCCATGAAAAGGAGAAGGAGATAAATGTTGCTCAAAGAAAACCTGAAATTCTAGATCAAGAAATTTGGAACTTTTCCTGTAGGAACCAATAGAGGGTTTTTTAAAACCTGGGATCATAGAATTTGAGGAAAACAATATATTGGGGGGACTGAGTTCATATATAATGCTGCTCAGGATGGATCAAAACTACAGGGACTAAAACAAGGAGACGAGGCAGTTGGTTCTTGTAATAACCCAATGGGCCTTGAACCAGGGATGTGGAGGTGAGAACTGAAAAAAGGCATAGGTTCTCTACCAAAGATAAGACAGATTTTGAACAGAAGAGTGGACAATACCTGACAAGTGGCCAGAATTATGGTACAAATAGAGACTCAAAAGTGACTCAGAGACCTTAAGCCTAGGTAAGTTGGGTATTGGATGGGTTATTAAAATAAATAAGAAGTTGGGAGAAGAAACATGTATATTTAGGCAGGTGTCAAGTTTGTCCTGAATAATGCCAAGTTTCCGGTGGCGTAAGATGAAGGGCTAGTGTTGTAGTTGGTATCTATCTATTGCATATCTTTATTTATACAACCATTTATGAATCATAAAATGTCTTAGCTTGGCTAAAAGACAAACTGTTCCATTTTTAACTACTCATGTATTTAAATTAACCTTCAGCCTAGCCATGTACAGTCACATTTGTATCCTTGCTGTAATTAATTGTGGGTACTGTACAAGGTCACTGTTGCCAAGAGAGAAGTTCAATTACAATATGTGTTCTGTTGTTATCATGACAATTCTGTGCTCTACGAAGATAGACACTGACAAGGAGATTGAAAGAGTAATTGACTATGGGCAACAGTAATAGATTATATAGTTTCAAATAACTAGAAAGAGGATATTGACTGTTCTCAGCACAAAGAAATGATGAATGTTTGAGATGATGGATACGCTAGTCACTCTGATCTGATCACCATACATTATATATACCAGAACATGATTATGTGCCCATAAATATGTATAATTATTATTTGTTGATTTAAAAAATGTTAAGGAAACTAATTGCAGTGACTTCTCCCAAAACAAAGAAAAATCCATTTACCTAAAGCAGGCAACACAAAGACCATCACTGTAACACTC
>NW_007226664.1:0-766 GCF_000164805.1 Carlito syrichta
TGAAAAGCAGAGTCCTGTCAACTTATGATGGATATGTACTGTGAGCAAAATATATATTTGTTTTGTTGTAAGAGATATTTGTTGATCAGATATTGAGGCTATTTGTTACTACAGCAAAACTAAGCTATGCTGATTGATGCAGTCTAGTTGGCCCCAGTTTTTCGTTATTAGTATGCAGCATGAAAGATCGATAATATCTTATGAATTACACAGTTTGGTTTTTGGAAGGGAAAAATTTTAACTAGGGATGGGGTTGACCTTTTTAAAATTTGTTTAAAATTTTAGATATGTGGGGTACAATTCAGGGTGAGGTATACAAATGTTCATGCAGGTACCCTTGTTAATGAGGTGTGCTCCCCTCCCCTGGCAGTTTCTCACTACTGCCAATCCCTTTCTTATAGTATTACAATAGTTGTTCAAGATCTGCTTATGAGTGAGAACATGTGATACTCGGTTCTTTGTTTCTGTGATAAGTCATTCAGTATTATAGCCTCTACGTCCATCCAGGTTGCTGCAAAGTTCATAATTTTGTCCTTCTTTATGGCTGCATAATATTCCATCATGTATATGTACCACATTTTTAGAAATCCAGTCTTCTTTCAATGGGTAACATGGTTGGTTCCATGTTTTTGCTATTGTAAATAATGCTGCAATAAACATGCATGTGCAAGTATCTTTTTCATGGAGTGACTTGAATTCCTCTGGGTATAATTCCAGGAGGGGACTTGCGGGGTTGTATGGGAGGTTGACTTTTAGATCTCTTAGG
>NW_007226665.1:0-853 GCF_000164805.1 Carlito syrichta
TGTCAACTTATGATGGATATGTACTGTGAGCAAAATATATATTTGTTTGTGTAAGAGATATTTGTTGATCAGATATGAGGCTATTTGTTACTACAGCAAAACGTAAGCTATGCTGATTGATGCAGTCTAGTTGGCCCCAGTTTTCGTTATTAGTATGCAGCATGAAAGATCGATAATATCTTATGAATTACACAGTTTGGCTTTTGGAAGGGAAAAATTTTAACTAGGGATGGGGTTGACCTTTTTAAAATTTGTTTAAAATTTTAGATATGTGGGGTACAATTCAGGGTGAGGTATACAAATGTTCATGCAGGTACCCTTGTTAATGAGGTGTGCTCCCCTCCCCTGGCAGTTTCTCACTACTGCCAATCCCTTTCTTATAGTATTACAATAGTTGTTCAAGATCTGCTTATGAGTGAGAACATGTGATACTCGGTTCTTTGTTTCTGTGATAAGTCATTCAGTATTATAGCCTCTACGTCCATCCAGGTTGCTGCAAAGTTCATAATTTTGTCCTTCTTTATGGCTGCATAATATTCCATCATGTATATGTACCACATTTTTAGAAATCCAGTCTTCTTTCAATGGGTAACATGGTTGGTTCCATGTTTTTGCTATTGTAAATAATGCTGCAATAAACATGCATGTGCAAGTATCTTTTTCATGGAGTGACTTGAATTCCTCTGGGTATAATTCCAGGAGGGGAATTGCGGGGTTGTATGGGAGGTTGACTTTTAGATCTCTTAGGAATTGCAACACTGTTTTCCACAGAGATTGTACTAGTTTACACTCTTGGGGTTGACCTTAAAATACATATAGAAAATACATCCATATTGAAAGGAAGAAATAAAAT
>NW_007226666.1:0-1988 GCF_000164805.1 Carlito syrichta
GGAGGCAATATTTGAACTGAATATTTCAGGAGAATAGTTTTTCAGGTGGATAAATCCATTTTGAGTACAAGGAACAGCAAATGCAAATTCAGAAGATGTTATGTTAAAATAAAGGAGCAAATACTTTATGGTGTAGTTTTAGGAGCCTATGGTGGATAATAAAGAATAGCGAGTGGACTAGAAGCTCAGGCTAAGAGATTGTGGAGCCTCTGAGATGTGTTTCAGGTAGTGAGTGAGGCCTCTAAAAGAAGGATTTTATACTAGTAGAGTTACTGCAAGAGATGTATGCTTGTCCACCTTTTAACATTTGCCTTTGTTACTCCTCTTCCCAAGAATATTCTTTTTCCTCCATCTTCCCCGACCAAGGCCAACTTTTTCTTTCATTTGTTAGTCGAAATAACCTTTCTCTACAGGAGGGAATCAATCTTTCTTTCTGCACTTTGAATTCAAGCTACTTAGGTGACATGTGTCTCTTTGCCTGGATTTTAAGATTATTTAAATAGCAAATCCTATGCCTTAATAATCCTTGACTCTCTACCCTTCAGCACCTAGCCTTTCTCCTGGCACATGTTAGTTGTTCAATAAATAGTTGTTGAATTGAATTTAAGAGGATTGGAAAAACCGTGCTATCAATGATTGCTTAAGGGTTCACCATCTCTACTCTCCTTCTATTTGACTTGAGTGTTGATCAAAGGGTATGTATCGACAAAATCATGTATTCATTCCAGTGCTGTCTCTGCAGAGATTTTGCTAAAGAGCAAAAGGTTAGGGTAGTCAAAAGACTTCTTGTATCATAGCCAAATTGATGGCTCAATTTCCCCTGTCAAACTTTCAAGTCCAGAAAGCACAGCTGGATCTTCTTACAGTAAGGTGAAATGAAGGAACAAATGGTAGATATGGTACAAGCCATTCCATCTGTTTTTGTCATTAGTTCTTTCGGAAACAATAATCTATCAAGTCATTGTAATCCTGTAAAGTTTTGCACATAATATTTACCATAAGCTTGCAAGGTAGACATTATCATCCTCTTTTTATAGACAAAAAGACTGAAGTAGCAAGTGGTTAAATAATATGCCCAAAGTCATTCGAATTGCAACAGTGAGTGATGGAGATAAGAATTCAGCCCAAGCTTTCTGACTCTAAAGCCCAAGCGTCTGACCATTTTATTTGACCATTTTATTGTTGTCTCAAGAAATTAAATAGGATGCTCTGAGAGGGGATGTGCAGACAGGTACAGGAAAGGCATGAAGAATTTCATGCCAACTAGGAGTCTTTAAATCTACACCCCCACCCCATTGTCATCAGTGCCCATTGATGCCATAGCACTGGAACACATAGGAGTATTTGAAAATGTTACTATTGATTGGAAGTGAGTAATTATTACCTTCTCTATATTACGGATTCACTATCAGAAAGTAATAGCAGGAATGCTAAGCAAGATTAATAGCCATGTTTCATTATTTTTAATGCAAACTATTGATTTTAAAGTGGTGTAAGGTATGGCAGTTTATTACAATAAAACAATAAAATAGACTATATGAAATAATTGAGAATAATCTTTTCCCTTTTTGCTGCGGCTATGGGATATAATGCACTGTGCATGTGAATGCATTTATGGCAACCTCTATCCAGCGATGGCAGCTTAAGCACTCTATAAAGAAGCACTTTGGAACCAGAGTATTATAAATAATCGACAATAAAGCTGGTAAATGGGCCTTTAATTTGATTCCATTATGTCACAGATCACAAAGACCAAGGGGGCTCAGCACCAGAAATACTAGCTGCTGAGCTTGACACAGAGGTGGGGATATCAGATGGCCTCAAGATGGCCTTCTCACCCTGGGAATGTCCAGGAATGAGCTAGTCCTTTGGCATCTGGGTGTGGGGTAATATCTTGCTTAACAGTTAATACTTGTTGAAAACATCTTCACTCCCATTGCCAAAAGAGCCCTTTAAAAGGCTTCCTCACTAGGCATTGTTTTCCCTGG
>NW_007226667.1:0-537 GCF_000164805.1 Carlito syrichta
CATTAAAATCACAGGTGCACAATTTCAATACAGATAGTTCAAAGTGTTTTCCATAATGTTCAATAAATCATCCATATTACACTCTTTGTTCTAAACCCTGATTAATACAAAAACTTTCTAAGTTAACTCTAGGTTCAATCCAAGTTCACTGACTCCTAATATTTTTTAACAATTAATATTATCAACTTAACACTATACTATAATCTATAAGTTTACTTAAATGACTTAATTTTTATTTATTCCATTAACCTATTATGATTTCAACGTAATGCCTTATAGTTCTATAACAATTAACTCAAAACTTATTCTTAAGCTACAAAACTTTACCATGACTTACATGAGTTTCATAAATCTAAACTTTAATCTTTATATGATCTAGTGATTGGACTTTAATACTATGCTATATCTTATTAAGCTAATACCTTATCATTAAATCTTATAATTATCATTGACGTATGATTTTAAAATCATAACACTATAATTCTCATTTCTATTCTAATAAAACTATGACTTTAACCCAAAAACTTAAATCTTTTT
>NW_007226668.1:0-1453 GCF_000164805.1 Carlito syrichta
ATTAAAAAGTTTCACAACGGCCTGTTTTGAGAAGGAGCTTTGGAATGTCAGACCCTAGAAGACAGGGAACATGGCTTGTGATTGCCACTACTTAGCAGTTGGTAAGTGGTTAGTGAATACTTAATATCAGCCTCATATTCCAGAGATGGCATTGACAAACCCAGGTAGGTCAACCTGCTCTGTGAGGAGTGCCGAAGTGATCACCATCTTGTCACTTTCATTTTACTCTTGGCTGACATCATCTCTTTGACTTGGAGCAATGATGGAGAGAAAAAAAGATCTAAGCCCAGCCACTTATATCAAATGTGGATGTATGTGGAGATCATTTATCTTTTTTTCCACTTCTACAACCACCTAAAAGGAGGACACAGCTGGGCAGGCAGTGCTAGTTCTCTGAATACCCTCATTTCCCCAGCAAATGAAGGTAGGGAAATTTCCGATTAATGGACTGAGGAAGTCTCTTTAGATAGGACAAAGAATTTTGATTGGACATAACTTTTTTAGGAACCAAGAGGAAATTTGTGTCTATGGAGGCCTAACAGAGTTTGAGTCCCTTACCATTTCTGACATGAGGCAAAACTGAAAAGGGGGATGTTATCTTTCACATCTACTACCTTCTCCCTAGAGTACATATTTCACCTACTTCTTATCAATTTCACATAATGATTATAACAATGATGGTATCATCAAACTATCATTGACCGAGGTACCTCTCTGTGACAGATGCTAAAACCAAGGGTATGCATTATTTCTAAGCCTTCATAGGAAACGTTTAAGGTCCTTGTTATTAACTCCATTTTACATTTGATGCAGTTGAGGTTTAGATGTCACAGAGCTACCATGGAGCAGCATGAAAAAGCTTGGCATGGCTATAGTCACAATAAGTGGCTTGCTTTTGCTAAGTATAAAATCAAAGTAACTGAATGAAAAAGAGAAAGAGAAGAAAATGACTACATAAATGTTCGTATTTTAAGAGATCAAAGTGTAGGCCCTTTCAGGACCCCCAGACTACAGCGTCAATTAATCAATGAAACAATGACTCAGAATTTGTTGGGCTTATATTATATACCCTGCTCTGAGGTGGGAACCAGGAAAGAGGGGAAAGAGAGACACTGATTTGGCTTGAGGGGTTTGAAGATGTAAGCAGTTGCTAGCAGGGATACAGTCGAACTTAGAGAATAACATTTCTGTTTTGGGGGGATTGGGGGCTCTCTCTTTTTTTTTTAAAGAAAAATTTATACATATACATACATATGTTTCTTGACAACTTAGTTTAAGCGTGCTTTAATATGAGTACCAAGAGTTGAGAGATTGTTCTACATTAATGAAGGGTAGATGATAAATCAAGCTCCTTGGCTTCTTCTGATTTTCAGTGTCTTTCTCTGACACACTGGAGATCACATTCAGAGGCACAGAGGGAACTCCAGCTCTCATGCTTGCTCTGCATGAGAAA
>NW_007226669.1:0-2007 GCF_000164805.1 Carlito syrichta
CATTTTACTCTTGGCTGACATCATCTCTTTGACTTGGAGCAATGATGGAGAGAAAAAAAGATCTAAGCCCAGCCACTTATATCAAATGTGGATGTATGTGGAGATCATTTATCTTTTTTTCCACTTCTACAACCACCTAAAAGGAGGACACAGCTGGGCAGGCAGTGCTAGTTCTCTGAATACCCTCATTTCCCCAGCAAATGAAGGTAGGGAAATTTCCGATTAATGGACTGAGGAAGTCTCTTTAGATAGGACAAAGAATTTTGATTGGACATAACTTTTTTAGGAACCAAGAGGAAATTTGTGTCTATGGAGGCCTAACAGAGTTTGAGTCCCTTACCATTTCTGACATGAGGCAAAACTGAAAAGGGGGATGTTATCTTTCACATCTACTACCTTCTCCCTAGAGTACATATTTCACCTACTTCTTATCAATTTCACATAATGATTATAACAATGATGGTATCATCAAACTATCATTGACCGAGGTACCTCTCTGTGACAGATGCTAAAACCAAGGGTATGCATTATTTCTAAGCCTTCATAGGAAACGTTTAAGGTCCTTGTTATTAACTCCATTTTACATTTGATGCAGTTGAGGTTTAGATGTCACAGAGCTACCATGGAGCAGCATGAAAAAGCTTGGCATGGCTATAGTCACAATAAGTGGCTTGCTTTTGCTAAGTATAAAATCAAAGTAACTGAATGAAAAAGAGAAAGAGAAGAAAATGACTACATAAATGTTCGTATTTTAAGAGATCAAAGTGTAGGCCCTTTCAGGACCCCCAGACTACAGCGTCAATTAATCAATGAAACAATGACTCAGAATTTGTTGGGCTTATATTATATACCCTGCTCTGAGGTGGGAACCAGGAAAGAGGGGAAAGAGAGACACTGATTTGGCTTGAGGGGTTTGAAGATGTAAGCAGTTGCTAGCAGGGATACAGTCGAACTTAGAGAATAACATTTCTGTTTTGGGGGGATTGGGGGCTCTCTCTTTTTTTTTTAAAGAAAAATTTATACATATACATACATATGTTTCTTGACAACTTAGTTTAAGCGTGCTTTAATATGAGTACCAAGAGTTGAGAGATTGTTCTACATTAATGAAGGGTAGATGATAAATCAAGCTCCTTGGCTTCTTCTGATTTTCAGTGTCTTTCTCTGACACACTGGAGATCACATTCAGAGGCACAGAGGGAACTCCAGCTCTCATGCTTGCTCTGCATGAGAAAACCCAAATGTTGTTTCCCATGCACATGATTGTCACAGAAAGACATAGTCGCCCCTGTGCAAGGTGGTCCTCAACCACCAGACTGTGGAAACTAAGATTCAGGAGCCACAACTATTTACTGCATCACTGTGTTCCACTGGTCCAAAGCAGAGCCTGACACCTACAGAGGACTCAAATATATCTGTCAACTGAACGAAAGGGGAAACGAGCACATGCATTTATTCAAGCATATGGAGATGTCCCTAGCAAGGTGAAGCTGATAGACTACAGTCTGGCGATTCTGATATGTATATATTTGTTGGTTTAAATTGATCTTGACAAGTAAGCTCAAGTGATAAAATTTTTCAAACACAAAACACAGAAAAAAACAAAGGTAGTCCCTAAAATAATGGGTCAATGATGTTTCATCTTCCAAGATTTTCCAGTAAGTCTTAAACATCTTTACTTCAGTCTTTCTTCCATTTCTATGTTTTGTAAATTATGCCAACCCCACATTTAATTGCAGTGCATTATTTTTTTAAAAGGCAATAAAGAACATTGGTCTCTTTCATATCATTTGAGCAATATGTAGGCACTGACAGAAATTTAGAGAAAATTAGAAGGGGCCTCTCTGAAAGATGGAATAATGTGGGTAAAATTTTATTATCTGGAAAAAGAAAAACAACTAAGAATAACCTATTATTAGCTATAACCAAAGAATACATTATGAATTGGCTCTGTGTTCATTTTTATCTACTTTTTAACCTAATTCTCCGACAAATATACTGAAATAT
>NW_007226670.1:0-729 GCF_000164805.1 Carlito syrichta
TGTAGAGGCACGAGAAGAGGAGCCAGAGTAGGGTGGACCAGTGAGGCAGGAGAGTCAGAGGAGGGGGGGTGACCTAGAAGCCAACTGGAAAAGGATTTTAAGGAGGCAGGGGTAATCAGCTATCACGAATGTTAGTGATAGATATAGATCAAGTAAAATGAGAAAGGAGAAAGCTACCTGGAGCTATTAGGAAGCTCCTTTTCTTTAAAATATTTGAAAATACTGTTAACTGTAATTTTCCAGCTCTATTTAGTAACATGTTTTTTCTTTTCTTTTTTTTTTTTTTTTTTTTTGAGTTGGAGTCTCACTCTGTCGCCCAGACTGGAGTGCAGTGGCCGCTCCCGGCCACCGCAGCCTCGACCTGCTGGGCTCCGTTGATTCTTCCGCCTCAGCCTTCCAAGTAGCTGGAATTACAGGCATGCGCTACCACGCCCAGCTGATTTTTTGATTTATTGTAGAGATGAGGCCTCGCTGCCCAGGCGGGTCTCGAACCCGCGGGCTCAGGCAATCCACTCACCTCAGCCTCCCAAAGGCGGGGGATCACAGGCTGAGCCACCGAGCCCAGCTATTAAATGTTTTTTCACAGTAATATACATTCTTTGGTATTTGTTGAAACTAGTTCTGTGGGTTCTTGAAAAGAATATGTATTCTCTTGTCTATGTGTTCATTACATTAAGCTTCTTAATAGTGTTCAAATCTCTTATATTCTTACCAATTTCATTGAGAGAG
>NW_007226671.1:0-717 GCF_000164805.1 Carlito syrichta
CAGCTTCATCTTTACTTCATATTGCCAAGTAGTTACAGAGATTTCCGCTCCCACCAAAGTTGTTAATTTCTTTTTATCCTCATTCTTTGCAACAGTTGATATTTTCCGTTTTCTTATCATCTTGGTCAATCTAATGTGTGTGTAATTAGTATTTCATGAAGTTTGCATTTTCCTGATTATTAATGAGGATGAAGGATTTTTTAAAATTTCTTCTTCCATGAATTGCCTGTTCATACCTTTTACCTATGTATTTTATTTTTCTATTGAGTTGTCTACTTACTAATCTGATGAATTTCTTTATTGTATTGTTGTTTGTAGTCCTTTGTTACTTGTGTGAGCTGCACACATCTCATTCCAGTGAATGACTGTCTGATCCTATGTTTATGTGTTTATTTTTCATCAAATTGAAGTTTACAGATTGAAACGCTCATTACATTAGCTTTAAATTCTTATTAATTTCATTAAATTAACCAATCTTTCTTATATTTTATTTGATATGTATCTTATTTAAGAAAAACTTTGCCTATTCCACTATTATGGTTATTTTCTGCAATTTCTTTTAAAATGATTAATTTTTGCTTTTCACATTTGTTTTTAATCCACTTGAAATGTATTTTTGTAAATACTGTGAGAGTAGGAGTCTAATTTTGCTTTTTCTGTATTAATAAATCTAGTCCCCCAGTAATAATATTTGAGAAATCTATTATTTTTCCATTA
>NW_007226672.1:0-772 GCF_000164805.1 Carlito syrichta
AAGTTGTTAATTTCTTTTTATCCTCATTCTTTGCAACAGTTGAAAAATTCCGTTTTCTTATCATCTTGGTCAATCTAATGTGTGTGTAATTAGTATTTCATGAAGTTTGCATTTTCCTGATTATTAATGAGGATGAAGGATTTTTAAAAATTTCTTCTTCCATGAATTGCCTGTTCATACCTTTTACCTATGTATTTTATTTTTCTATTGAGTTGTTTTCTATTGAGTTGTCTACTTACTAATCTGATGAATTTCTTTATTGTATTGTTGTTTGTAGTCCTTTGTTACTTGTGTGAGCTGCACACATCTCATTCCAGTGAATGACTGTCTGATCCTATGTTTATGTGTTTATTTTTCATCAAATTGAAGTTTACAGATTGAAACGCGCATTACATTAGCTTTAAATTCTTATTAATTTCATTAAATTAACCAATCTTTCTTATATTTTATTTGATATGTATCTTATTTAAGAAAAACTTTGCCTATTCCACTATTATGGTTATTTTCTGCAATTTCTTTTAAAATGATTAATTTTTGCTTTTCACATTTGTTTTTAATCCACTTGAGATGTATTTTTGTAAATACTGTGAGAGTAGGAGTCTAATTTTACTTTTTCTGTATTAATAAATCTAGTCCCCCAGTAATAATATTTGAGAGATCTATTATTTTTCCATTACTATGTACCATCACCTTTCTCACATGCCAAATTTCCTTCTAGAATAATCCTTGTTTGTTGACTGTATATCTTGCATAGATCAATTGCCCCAGTTTT
>NW_007226673.1:0-1231 GCF_000164805.1 Carlito syrichta
CGCTATTCAGATAACTACTTTGTTTCACAGTGCCCTTCATCTGAGATTCTCAAAGCAATTAACAAATATTACCTTGTTAAACTCGGCCCAATGCTCTAGAAATAGATGGAAACATTATTATCCTTGGTCTATTAATTCAGAAACACCAATGGGTAAAGCACTTTACTCATGTTTTTTACAAAATGAAAACTATTGATCAACATATTTTATGAAATCTTCTGTTTCAACCATTATGTGATAGTTTATAGTATCTTTCCTCTGCTTATAAAAGTTGAATGACTTTTTTTTTCAAGCAACAAAACATGCCTTACTTTTGAAGATGTTATTGAATTCTAAGTGCCTAATTCTTAGCATAGAAAGAACTTCAATTTTAATATACATTTATAGACTTTATTTGGGCAGGTAGAAATATTTTTCTGCTTGAAGTAAGGAAGTAAGGTCTAAGGAAAATGTTGTGAAAGACTATAATGGTTTAGTGATTCAGATACTCTCACAAAAATTAATTTTGTGAAGGAATTTACTAATCAGGACATAGCAGCACAAACTAATTTGCAGTAATTCTGAAAATATTATTACTAAAATATTTGATATTTAAGGAATCATAGATATGGGTGTGGCTACAAAATAATATTTCGGGGAGACGGGGCAAGATGGCGACAGCATAGGTGAACTGGTGAGATTCTCTGAACGGACCAAGACTGCAAACTGCTGAATAGACAGACTGTAAAGCAGAGGGAAAAGTTAACAAAACCAGAAGACCCTCATAAGGAAGAACAGGTCATTGCAGAAGAGAAATAAAAGCAACCCCACCTTCCCTCAAAAACAGAACTGAAGAGGGGGAGGGAAAGGGGTAGAGGGAGAAAAATCTACAGAAATGAAGAAAAACCAAAAGAAGAGTATGGGTCTCTCCCAGACGCCTGGGAGAGCAGACACTGAGAAAATTGACTTTGGAATACAAACAATGAAAAGTCCCCAGAATGAAGGGTCTCAAAATGCAAATGTAGATATCAAAACAATAATGGAGAGATTAAAAAGAATTGAGGAGACACAAGAAGAAACTAGGAAGGAGCTGATATCTGAGATAACAGTAATAAAGAATACTGTGAATGAAATAAATAACAAATTGATAAGCATGGAAAGCAGAATTACCCAAGCAGAAGAAAGAATCTCAGAGCTTGAGGACCAAAATATAGAAATAACCCAAACTCTTAAAAACACAGAAAATAAGCTA
>NW_007226674.1:0-2057 GCF_000164805.1 Carlito syrichta
GAAACCATGTTGAGTGACTGTTGTGCACATTGTGATAAATACAAATAAAATAATTATTTTAAAGCATGCTTTTAAAATACATTGATGACTGACATCTACATACCGTTTTTAGGATAGCAGCTTACCAATTATACCCTTCTCTACCGTAGGTCCTTTAGACTTCTGAAACTTCTACAGAAAAACTTTTCTCCAGGCATATTCAGAACTAGGCTTCTTCATCTTTTAGATCTTCATTGAAATGTTTTCTTCTCTTTGACAGTTCATTCAATCCTGCAGTGTTTTCTATCTTTTTCTATTATTTTCCTGGACAACATTTGTCACAATCAGAAAGATTATGTATTGTTTTAATTTATTAGTGTGCTGTCTGTCTCCCTGTTCCACTTGATGTAATCTCTCTGGGACCAAATGGAATAATTTTTAGCTTAATATTGTTCATTTCTATATCCACAGCACCTGAAGTAGCTACTGATAAATAGTAGTAACTTAGTAATATTTATGAATTAATGAAAAGACCATTATTGAGGAAATGATAACTCAACATTAATACTAATGATATATTTAAGAAATGTATTTTAAATGGTATTGATATAAACCGTCCCATGTTGATTCTGGTAGAGTGGTAGAGTATTATTTAATAACTTTACAACAATGTTAAATTCCCCATTAGCAATAATACATATATATTAGTTTCCACATCAACACATTTCACTGAATGTAAGAAACAAACAATCTCTGATGTGAGTTCTTTGAAGAGTATGAAAATGTTTTAATACTTGGCGTAAGATTTAATATGGTTATTGTTTTCACGATAAACTCAGAATATGTATTTTCTTGTGAAATGAATTCCTTTGGTTTTACTGTGGACTTATTTTGCCGAGACGGTTGTTTCAACTTTGATGTTCATCTCTACTATACCAGCTATTAATGTGTTTCATGGGCCTGAATAACATCTATAAATTTTGTCATGTGTCTGTTTTATCATTTTCATTAGTGTTTTGCTGTAGTTGAATTGGCTTTGATACAATTTATATTAGCTGTCTTTACCAACCCAATTTTATTTCAGCTGTTCAATTTAGAATGTTACTTCACACACAATTGCTATCATATCCCAATGCACTGGAAAGCCAATATCTTTGTAAAATATACTTTAGTTATGATTTTGACAGAGATTAGCACTTGACAACTTGACATGTTCGGTAAGATTATTCCTACTAAGATGTATGCCTCATCCAAATCATTTTAGTCACTTGCTCAAAGTGTGCTACAGAACGTTTGCTCCTCTGTGAGACAGAAGAAATAGTCTGAGATAAGTAAGATAATTTTATAATAATATTTAAGTCCACATTTTGAGACTGCACTTTTATAATGTTTGTATTAAGTAATGCAATACAGATGATAAATCATTCAAACATCATTAACTGTGCCTGCATTCCATAATATACTTGGTGTTAAAAATATGATATTGAGAATGGGTAGCAATTCTTGAGAAGTTACTAAGTCTTAGGCACTGTACCAAGAACTTTACATAAATCACGATATGCAGTCTGTACTACAACCTTATGAGACAGGCATTAATATATTTCTTCCATTTTACAGAAGAGGAAACTCAGGGATAACAAGGTTAAAACATTTGCCTGGGCCACACAACTGATACATGATGAAGCCAGAATTAAAATACTTGTGGTTTGACTTCAGAAGCCAATCTCTAACTCTTAGTGCTGTGCTGCCTCCCACATAACTGTGAATAACAGAGCCACTGCAGATAGTGTCTGACAGAGGAGAGAGACAGGGGTTTGGGGGTGGGGGGGAGAGAGAGAGAGAGAGAGAGAGACAGAGACAGAGACAGAGACTGAGACTGATTTTTCTTTACTGTGCAGTAAATTGTGTGGAAATGGTAAGACATACCATGGGAACACAGAGGGATCAGCTAAACCATCTTCGGAAAATAAAAATAGGAGGAAATGGTGAGGAAAGAGACCTCATTTATCTTTCCACTGTCATATTCCCCAGGACTTGGCAGGAGAGTTTACTAAACAGATACTGTTGAATTGGTAAAT
>NW_007226675.1:0-1274 GCF_000164805.1 Carlito syrichta
AGAGACAGAGACAGAGACAGAGACTGAGACTGATTTTTCTTTACTGTGCAGTAAATTGTGTGGAAATGGTAAGACATACCATGGGAACACAGAGGGATCAGCTAAACCATCTTCGGAAAATAAAAATAGGAGGAAATGGTGAGGAAAGAGACCTCATTTATCTTTCCACTGTCATATTCCCCAGGACTTGGCAGGAGAGTTTACTAAACAGATACTGTTGAATTGGTAAATTAATCAGGACATCTAAGCAAAATCTCAAAAACTTTAAAGTATAAAATCCCAGAGTTCTTCTTGAGAAATTCATGTACTTTGAATGTAGATGAGACTGAGAGTACTGTTCTAAACATTGTTATATTTTTAATCTACTGTATCTAAAAGAACTTGACAGTCTTACTGACCAAGAATAGTTAGTTGTCGGAGTCCAATTTATTGCACAGAGATGAAATTGTAAAAATAACCAAAAAAGTAAAATCCAAAGCAAAACTCACTAACTTCATAATCCCACATTTTAATGTTACTGATGTAGCAGTTGGTACATGAACAAAGAAAAATAGAACTGAATGTTGATCAGTAAATTTTAATCAGTTTATTATCATAATAAGAATTTACCAGAATGCTGATTAACTTAGGCATTAAAATATGATAAAAGAGAAAAATATTTGTTTTTCAATACTTATATATTCATAAAAATATTACATGGGAAATGTGCTTAGGCTTTGGAGGTGTTTTACTAGTATTGTACAATTTTTTGTTTGTTTATATAAAGTGGTTTTAAGAGATGATTTATCTTATTGAAGTCATAACACTCCTGACAAAATCACACAGTAATGTTTGGGGAATCTGTGGAAAAAGGAATAAAATCAGGGAATTCATTTCTGTGAGAACATAGGAAATGCTAATGAAATCATATGCCAAGGGCTTAAAGTTGGGATTTGTAAAATAAAAGAAAAAAAAAGAAAAAAATGTAACTCTCATACTAACGTCAAAGAGTACTTGAATATTCTCTGCTTTAACTGTTGGGGAGATTTTGTCACTTTAAAACCTGATGGCATTATACAGTGGTTCTCATAATGGTCTGCTTCTTAGATTCACCTATGGGAATTCTTTAAAATCTGATACCTGGGTTCCTGCTACAGATTAAGATTTAATTGGCACAGGATGCATATCTAGGCATGAATATATTTTTTAAATCTCCCCAGGTAATTCTAATAGTGCACAGCCATTGTTGATAATAACTAACCCAAGTCTGTATAGCAAATTATAATCAGGATGGC
>NW_007226676.1:0-786 GCF_000164805.1 Carlito syrichta
TTCTTGAGAAATTCATGTACTTTGAATGTAGATGAGACTGAGAGTACTGTTCTAAACATTGTTATATTTTTAATCTACTGTATCTAAAAGAACTTGACAGTCTTACTGACCAAGAATAGTTAGTTGTCGGAGTCCAATTTATTGCACAGAGATGAAATTGTAAAAATAACCAAAAAAGTAAAATCCAAAGCAAAACTCACTAACTTCATAATCCCACATTTTAATGTTACTGATGTAGCAGTTGGTACATGAACAAAGAAAAATAGAACTGAATGTTGATCAGTAAATTTTAATCAGTTTATTATCATAATAAGAATTTACCAGAATGCTGATTAACTTAGGCATTAAAATATGATAAAAGAGAAAAATATTTGTTTTTCAATACTTATATATTCATAAAAATATTACATGGGAAATGTGCTTAGGCTTTGGAGGTGTTTTACTAGTATTGTACAATTTTTGTTTGTTTATATAAAGTGGTTTTAAGAGATGATTTATCTTATTGAAGTCATAACACTCCTGACAAAATCACACAGTAATGTTTGGGGAATCTGTGGAAAAAGGAATAAAATCAGGGAATTCATTTCTGTGAGAACATAGGAAATGCTAATGAAATCATATGCCAAGGGCTTAAAGTTGGGATTTGTAAAATAAAAGAAAAAAAAAGAAAAAAATGTAACTCTCATACTAACGTCAAAGAGTACTTGAATATTCTCTGCTTTAACTGTTGGGGAGATTTTGTCTCTTTAAAACCTGATGGCATTATACAGTGGTTCTCATAATGGT
>NW_007226677.1:0-778 GCF_000164805.1 Carlito syrichta
TAAAGGTCAAATTGAGTGTCTCTAAATTAAGCAGAACTGGTATCCCTCCAACTTCCTCTCCCCAGGGATTGCCCTGGAGGTGACACCATATAATAATGTGTTATGTTTGTAAACATTTGATAGTTTGCAAAGTCCTGCCACTTTCATCACATCACTTGGTTTTTATAATGATCTCATGAGCTTAGAAGATTACATATGACCATTATTATTGCCATTTCGCACATGACTTGCATAGGATCATCTAGCTTATAAAGGATCGATCTGGAATCTCAAACCAGAGATCTCACACTAATAATATACTGTAAAATCTTTCACTTGTCAGATCATTATACTCTTGTTCAAGGTTAGGGTATATAAGAGAATTTGGATAGCATACCAAATGACAATAGCAATATCATTAAATCAAAAATAAAAAGTAAATAAATTGGTTTATACATTTTGACCTACGTAAAAAGATAAGTAAATATTCTAACATACATTTCAACTCATATGAATATTTAGTGTAGGCAAGGATCAAATTAAACACTTTCCCCTGTAAGTCAATCCCTTCAAAGTCTAGGTGAATAAAATATGTGACAAGATTCCCTCCCAGAATAACATAAAACAGTGTTTTCTAAATATGGCTTTTCAACGGAATTAATCAGAGAGCTTTTTGAATATGCAAATTCCTGCCCCTCAATTGAAAATATAAACCAACAGGCATGGATTGAAACCCTTCTTCAGATAGGGGTTAGATTTGGAAAACATTGTCGTAAAGTCACACAATGGATTCAACCTC
>NW_007226678.1:0-764 GCF_000164805.1 Carlito syrichta
AATGATCTCATGAGCTTAGAAGATTACATATGACCATTATTATTGCCATTTCGCACATGACTTGCATAGGATCATCTAGCTTATAAAGGATCGATCTGGAATCTCAAACCAGAGATCTCACACTAATAATATACTGTAAAATCTTTCACTTGTCAGATCATTATACTCTTGTTCAAGGTTAGGGTATATAAGAGAATTTGGATAGCATACCAAATGACAATAGCAATATCATTAAATCAAAAATAAAAAGTAAATAAATTGGTTTATACATTTTGACCTACGTAAAAAGATAAGTAAATATTCTAACATACATTTCAACTCATATGAATATTTAGTGTAGGCAAGGATCAAATTAAACACTTTCCCCTGTAAGTCAATCCCTTCAAAGTCTAGGTGAATAAAATATGTGACAAGATTCCCTCCCAGAATAACATAAAACAGTGTTTTCTAAATATGGCTTTTCAACGGAATTAATCAGAGAGCTTTTTGAATATGCAAAT
Source organism: Carlito syrichta (assembly GCF_000164805.1). Taxonomy (NCBI): domain Eukaryota; kingdom Metazoa; phylum Chordata; class Mammalia; order Primates; family Tarsiidae; genus Carlito; species Carlito syrichta. The sequence goes on from NW_007226678.1 coordinate 501, forward strand.
TCCTGCCCCTCAATTGAAAATATAAACCAACAGGCATGGATTGAAACCCTTCTTCAGATAGGGGTTAGATTTGGAAAACATTGTCGTAAAGTCACACAATGGATTCAACCTCCTCCAGCTCCTCCTGAAAGTAGGCTAGAAGTTTTGGGAGAGGACTTGTCAGGCCACAACAGTATTATTTATCCAATTATAGCATTAAATTATATCCCAGTGACCAAAAGAGTTGGTGCATATCCAATTATGCCTAATTTATACCCTGGGACG
>NW_007226679.1:0-754 GCF_000164805.1 Carlito syrichta
CCAAATGACAATAGCAATATCATTAAATCAAAAATAAAAAGTAAATAAATTGGTTTATACATTTTGACCTACGTAAAAAGATAAGTAAATATTCTAACATACATTTCAACTCATATGAATATTTAGTGTAGGCAAGGATCAAATTAAACACTTTCCCCTGTAAGTCAATCCCTTCAAAGTCTAGGTGAATAAAATATGTGACAAGATTCCCTCCCAGAATAACATAAAACAGTGTTTTCTAAATATGGCTTTTCAACGGAATTAATCAGAGAGCTTTTTGAATATGCAAATTCCTGCCCCTCAATTGAAAATATAAACCAACAGGCATGGATTGAAACCCTTCTTCAGATAGGGGTTAGATTTGGAAAACATTGTCGTAAAGTCACACAATGGATTCAACCTCCTCCAGCTCCTCCTGAAAGTAGGCTAGAAGTTTTGGGAGAGGACTTGTCAGGCCACAACAGTATTATTTATCCAATTATAGCATTAAATTATATCCCAGTGACCAAAAGAGTTGGTGCATATCCAATTATGCCTAATTTATACCCTGGGACGTGCTGGTTCTGGCTCCATGTAAAATCCTGGTAGCATCACAATTTAACGAGCTTGACAGGACATCAGAATTGCTATGTTGTCTCCAAAGCTCATTAAGTGAAAGCTTACACTTTCCTATTATGTTCAGAGGCAGTCTCCACTGTTATTATTTTTCTATTTGTTTATGTAAGGCAAATGTTCAGCAAATACTTTATTGGAA
>NW_007226680.1:0-11963 GCF_000164805.1 Carlito syrichta
TCACATTGAACTTTTTTTTTTTTTTTGAGTTGGAGTCTCACTCTGTCGCCCAGTGGCCGCTCCCGGCCGCTGCAGCCTCGACTGCTGGGCTCCGGCGATTTTCCGCCTCAGCCTTCCACGTAACTGGAACCACAGGGGCGCGCTACCACGCCCGGCTAATTTTTTGATTTATTGTAGAGATGAGGTCTCACCTGCCCAGGCGGGTCTTGAACCCGCGGGCTCAGACAATCCACTCACCTCAGCCTCCCAAAGGCGTGGGATTACAGGCTGAGCCACCGAGCCCAGCTGGACATATTTTTAGCTTGACAGATGCCAAGAGGCCAAGAGCCTTTGGACCCTTAGACATTAGGGTATGCCACTGGGAGTCCCGACTTTCAAGTTCATGGTGCTGAGGTATTGAGGCATTCATATTTTTGGGGATATCTACGTGCAGTTCCTCCTAAGAATTTTCTAGAACATATTTTCCTCTGAACTTACCAGCGTTTCCTTCCATAGGCCATCGCTGCACCAGTGGATGCGGTGTTTTCATCAGGGGAACATGGTGGCATGTATCGCCAGGCACTGCTTGTGGACTAAAGTGTTTTGCAAGAGCATGTATGACAGCTTCCAAAGTTATAAATTCTACAGTGAGGAATGAAATGCAGCTTCAGACAGACAGTCGTTAACTGATTTCACGGTAACTTTTGGAAGGGGTGTTCCCAATCAATAGGCAGTGAAAACATACTTAGTAATATAGGGGCTCAGAAAAAAAAAAAGTTTGTGTTGAGAGGAATTTTAATTCATTAGAAACCTATAAGTAGTAAATAATAAGTAATAATAGTGGATATGAGTGGTGGGCTACTGATATTTGAATTCTAAACTTAATGGCTGTGGTTACAGCATTGAGTCATTCAGGCATGGGAAGAAGAGACATTACTAAGGTCTCCTGGCCTCTGAGACCAACCATTACATAGATTTATTTCTTGGAGGCATTTCCTACTGTTTCTGGGCCAGGCCTCTTACAATGACAATACTGAACTTGTTAACACTCCAGTACAAAGTACTGGATTTGTTAATCCAATACAAGATGTTGGCGTAGAAAGAAAATAGTAGATATCATGAAAAAAAAAAAGTAAAAAACATGAACTTGGGGAAAAGGACCCAGAAAAGGGAGGGGAAACTGCTGGTAAGTAGAAGAGAAACTTCTTCATCTTGATCATGAAAGGATGTAGATGTTATTAAACACTCTTTATGCATCAGTTGAAATATGTTCCTTCTCCTTATTCTATTATCATAGAGCATTATATTGATAGATTTCATGTGCTTGGAACAAGTACTTGGGCAATTGTTGACATGTGCACCTATACTTGTCTTCTGTGAGTCAGTTTTTTCCTCCCAAGTTATTGCCTAGCCTAGATTATTTCTAGATTAGTCTCACATGCCATGGGGATTGAAAAATTTAAAGCCTTACTTACAATGTTTCAACTCAACTCTAAGAACAAGATCTGTTTCTTTCACATTAATGCTGGGAGCAGAAGCTCTTTTCCTGACTTCAAAGAAAAAAACAAAATCAAGAATGGTACAGAGAATAACTATCTGTAACGAAGAATGGGACTGGTTATACAAAAGGAGAAGGGTTGGTGTCTTGACATTCTTTTGAAGAGATTTAGGCAAAGTGTGGAGGCCTAGAACAGTGCTCACGACAGAGCTAAGGACAGTGTAGGGACAGGATGGCCCCTGCCCCATCCCCAGTGCCTTTACAGTATCTCCACACGTGCTTAATTCGGCCAGCTTCAGTGACCTCACAGCAAGTAGGGAGGACCTCTGCATGACCACCACACATCAACACATGGGTTTTGGTTTTTGTTTTAAATTTCCTCTAAAAACACCAAAGTTATCTCAAGAAATTGATTAACAGCTCTTTCCAAGTAATACAATTTCAGTTTGCTATTTTTGCATTTCTGAAATCTTTCTCTTTTCTTTTAATTAAAAAATGTAATCCCATAAAGCATAGCTAGAACGAAAAGCTTAAGTACGTGAGCTAGCTTGTTCATTTAAATTTAATTGTAAACATTATTAAAAATTGGAAACACGGAGGAGGGGGATTTGCCCTTCACAGCACCCGCCTGCCATAATCAAGACAACGTTGGAAGGACTCACTTCTTGTTTTCCTATAGTTATATAGTTATAATCTTGGTGAAGAAATAATTGTATCTCCTGATTATTCTTAGGAGCCTATTATACACAGTGCTTCTCTCCACTGCTGGAGAGTCTTATTGCTTGCAATGTCTGCCTTATATTTGCTTGAGTGAATGCACCACAATCGCAATGAACTATTTCGTCCATTCTGATTCTTTCGAGTTCTTCACTTTCGTAAATAATTTGGTGACAAGCATTTTCACACATATAGTCCTCTCCCCTCACTCTCTGTTTTTTGGTTTTTTTTAAAATTTTCTCAGTGAAAGTGGAATTACTGGATTAAAGAGTATGGACTTTTGCATGGCTCTTAATGTATCCTGAATCAGCATATTCTTAAATGTAATCTTATCTGAGCACTCAACATATCTACATGTTTTTCTCAAGAGCTAATCATATTACATTGATTTTTATCAGAAAATAAGCACATGTTTTTCTTTTTGCCTTAACTGCCAGGAAACTCAGAGCTAAAGTTCAATCTAATAATGAGTTCATCTCAGGTGATCTGTAATATGTTCCTCTTTTCCTTTGGGACGATTTTCTACTTGCTGAAAATGCTGAATTTCAAAAGTTCTCTCACATTTCCTTTTAGAAACAGGTGGACTAAACTCTCACTCACATACACACACAGACATACAAACATATATTTATGAATGGTACATAAAACACCATTATAATTGGCATTGTACTGTCTGCATGTTATTGGGACTGGAATCTGTAAGATCATCTCGGGCAATCCCTTCCTTTTATGTTAGAGACACTGAGGCTAGACAAAGAATGTGACTTGTCTGGGATCACAGAACTATTTGGAGTCAGAGTCAGAACTAACTAGAACCCAGGTCTTTGTATGTCCAATTCGTACGCTGAAAAAAGCATGAGGAGTTGTTTGTTATGAAGTCCGACCATGGGGTTCGCGAGCCATCCTAGAAAAAGTTCTACATACCTCATCGCTGAATACCACTATGATCACCTTTGAGGTAAAATCCTTGGGAAGCTATGCACCGATACCAGTGCCTAGTCCACCTGTCAAAGCAATTCTGGAACTTTTTTTTTTCTGGAATGGCCATCAGAGCTGTCATCATTATTTGTTGAGGTCTGACAATTAAGCTCATGTACTTGTCACTGTACGCTTAAGTTGGCAGCACTGTACAAATAACTGTATTGGAACACCCTCTCTACTCACCTGATCTGGCCCCCAGTGACTTTTTTCCTTATCTGAAGATAAAGGAAATATTGAAAGGAAGACATTTAATGACATTCAAGAGATCAAGGGTAATATGATGATGGCTCTGATGGCCATTCCAGCTCCAAAACTGCTTTGATAGGTAGGCTACACTAGTGTTGGTGCATAGCTTCCCAAGGGGAGTACTTCAAAGGTGAAATACTTGTTCTAGGATGAAACACTTTTCTAGGATGAGTTCATGAACTTAATTGTCGGATCTCCTACATCTCACACCTTGACATTTCTGCAAAGGGTTCAGTTATGAAGTATCTCCCTCTCTAACACTTTTCATCTCTCTTCCTTTCTTGGATTTCCCTTTGCCACCATCTTATTTTATTCCTAGCCATGTTTGTTCGCTAGGGCTGCCATAACCAAGTATCACAAACTGGGTGGCTCAAACAACAGAAATTTAATCTCTCACAGTTCTGGAGGCAAGAAGTCCAAATTCAAGGTGTTGGCAGGGTTGGTTCCTTCTGAGAACCTCAAGGAAAGGGGACCCTCTCCTGGGATGTAGATGGCCGTCTTCTCTCTGTATCTCTTCAAATTGTCTTCCCTTTATGCTTGTCTCTGTGTCCAAATTTCCTCTTTCAAAAAGGACACCGTTCTTATTGGATTAGGACTCACCCTAATGACCTCACTTCAACTTGATTGCCTCTGTAAAGTCCCTGTCTCCTAATGAGTCATATTCTGAGGGACGGTGGTTTAGATGTCAACATATGAATTTGAGGGGATGCAATGAAATTGCTCTTGGTTGCAAAGGTCATGTTTACATTTTTTTCATTTTCCCGTTCAATGTCTTTCATTGTCCCGTCTTGCCAAATAAAGTCCAAATTCTTCATGTGGGCGTTCAAGCTCTCCCACGATCCTGTTTCAACGTATTATTGTTGTTTTTCTCCCTACATTTGCTCCTGTGGTCTTCTACATGGCAGTTCAACGGGTTACTCTCAGATTCCAAACACCCACACTTTCCTGCCCCTGTGCCCATGCTCATGGGCTCTTTTTGCCCAGAATGCCCTCTAACTCCACCCCCACAAGCCCTTCTTGGATGCCCTTCCTAGTCCCACTCAGAAACAACTCCTCCTCCACAAGGCTATGGGCTGCTTACCTTGATGGAAACTAAGGATTTTGACTGTAGTATTACAAGCATTTGTGTATTCTCTCCTGCTAGACTGCACCTTTCTTAAGAGCAGGGGCTTACCCATCCTTGTATCCCTCTCAGTTGCTTTTCTTTCTCAGCTCTCCCAAAAGTGATTGCTTGTACCCTTTATAAATGCATAGGAGGAAAGATGAATATTCTGCTATAGAGATCAATAACAGTAAACTTCAGAGTCATCTAAGACAGCTCTTGCCATAGCGGTGTACAGACTAAACATGATATATGTTAACAGACAGTGGAATAAATACATCGTAAAGGTTGAGGGTAAGATTTAAGATTGTTGCTGTGTGGGCATGAGCAGTGTTGAATGGGACATAATCGTTTTCACTAGGAAATTCCCTTTGTCCTCATCATCTCCCCTTTTCCGACAGAAAATTCCATAAAGCTCATTTCTAAAGAAAAGTAAATATCCAGATGGCCAGAGGGATGACCTTTCTCTAACAGAGGGGATGGGTTTGTTATCCAGCCAAATGTTTGAAATTCTTCCACCAGCATGCATAATTGAGAGAGATGTGTTAATTACCCTTACGTGACAGCTGGTAGGACTTCCTAGAGGAACTCCGAGAGAAGTATTGATCTGGAATCATTGTAAGTCCCTGTACTGTGGTAATATAAAGGAAAGGCCCTTGCAACAAGTTTTTGAATGGGCCGGTCAATGTGCAGATCCTCTCTGAACTGGAGCCTGCAGGCAAGTGGCAGCCAGCCAACGCTTGTCAGGCAACAAAAGCACCATTTTAATGAGTGATACAGGAAAAAATCCCAAAGATGTAATCCCTATTATTACAATAGCTCTATGTTGCAGAAATGAGTTGTTGTCAAAGAGAAACACAATTCCAGAAAGTGGGGATAAGATTTTTTTTTTTACTCCTTATAGCTGTGAATAGCATCCACATCACTGACTTATTTAAGGGAATTGAGTTCATAGCATTTGACTCAGCACTGTGGACATTTTGAAGGGAGAGCAGAAAATACAATCCTTGCACTAGCAGAGTCACCGCCTTGGCACTTGGGTGGAAAATAATTTAATTCTCTAAAGTCTTTTCCAGGTTCAACATTTTATGATTCTATAATCAAGAAAGAGAACTATTTTATCTTTAAACAGCAAAAAAAGTCATGAATATTCTTTTGTCTAAAAAGCAATTCACATTTGCTGACTAATATAACTTGTCGTGTTGCTTCTACATTAAATTGTTCAGCTTTTATATCACAAATCTGCACGAGAGAGCTTTTAAATTTATTTTTCCTTTTCCTGTTGCTGACTAAATATTTTTTTTCTTTCACCTGGAGTCACATGAAATATGGGATTACTTGACTTTTCTGAAATCCAATATAATGGTATGTCAGCTTCCAAAGTAACCACCTTGTTGTTCATTCATACATTTCTGGAAAAAATTATCTGGTTTGGTCTAGTCTAGGGAAAACACATTTAACGTTTTTTTCCCCCCTAAAATGTATAGAAGAAAAACATACATCTCTTTTAAGCAACTGGAATCAATTTAAGGCTTTGGCATACACAGTGGAAAAACCAATGGAAGTTAAAAGTTGAAAGGCAAAGTTTGCCTCTACAAGTGTCACTGAATTTGTGTCCACCAAAAAAATAAAAGGAGGATTTCTGACAATCAGCTAGGATGGTAGGTCAAATAATCAATTAATCAACCAATCAGTCAGTATGGTTTTATTGAAACAATACTATATGCTGGATGTAGGGAAATGGAACCCATAAGAGTTAGACTTCCTTTCTAACCTTGAAAAAGGGTTTCAATTTGACTAGGGAGATAACAGGAATGTGCCCAGAACAATAATGAGTAAGGTGGTATGTTCATAAGAATCCAGGGTCTACTGGGATGGGTCTGCAGGAAGACCTCACGAACATTGAACAATCTAACCGTTGATTCTCCATAGATTCCTGAAATCCTATTGAGCACCCATTCAGATTTTCTTCCTAACTAGACAAGAACTTATAGTCCTTGAGCCTAAGCCTTGTTCTTGTTGCTTGGCAACAACATCAGGCTCTACTGAACACCAGGAGACCTACGTCCAAAGGCTCTCTACTTCCTTTGCATGTTTCTTCCACATGAAAAATACGTTAGCAAGTAGGACACCTATTTCCCCTCTCCTCCCTTTCTGGTGCTGGGAAGTCCTTCAGGTTTTTCTAGGAGTCTTTGCTCTTTTTTACCTTGCACAGATGGAGCGAGTCAAATGAGGACATCCAGGGGTGAGTTTCCCATTTGTATCCCAGGCATTCATGCTGGTAGCCCAGCCCGAGTCTCTCCAGGGTGTCTACAAATTATTGCAATATAATGTAATAGATGCCATTTAAGACACAGTGGTGGCAAAAAGAGACCATCATCAGTTTGGTTTCAGAGGGTAATGGAAGGCTTCAGAAATAAGCGTCCTGAAGGAAAGGAAGCATTAAATTGGCAATTACACAGTTATTGGTGATCTCATCAAGGGCAGTTGGTGGAGTGTTGGGAGCAAAAATTAGGTTGCACTTCAGTGAGCAAGGATTAGGAAGTAGGGAAGAGGTGTTAAGTAAGGAGGGCCAGTTTTTTCATCTGAAATGCCCTATTAAATTAGGTCCTTCCAGTTGGGAGTGTGGAGGCAAGACGAAAAAATGAGGTTTTTTTTTTTAACCTATTCAACTTGTTTTTGTAGATTTAGGGGGTTCATATATGTGTTTGTTGCATGAGTATATTGCATGATGGTGAGGTTTGGGCTTCTATTGAACCTGTCACCCAAACAGTGAGTGTAGTACCCAGTAGGTGGTTTTTCAACCCTTGCTTCCCTCCCTGTTAGTAGCTGTTGTTCCCATCTTTATGTCTATGTGTACCTCGTGTTTAGCTTCCACTTATGAGTGAGAACGTGCCATGTTGGTTTTGTGGTTTTGCATTAATTTGATTAGAACAATGGCCTCTGGCTGCATCTGTGTTGCCACAAAGGACATAATTTCGTTTATGGCTGCATAATATTCCATGATGTATGTGTACCGCAATAGAGACAATGGTTTTTTTTTCTGTTTTTTTGAGTCGGAGTCTCACTCTGTCACCCAGACTGGAGTGTAGTGGCCGCTCCCGGCCACTGCAGCCTCGACCTGCTGGGCTCCGGCGATCCTTCCGCCTCAGCCTTCCGAGTAGCTGGAATTACAGGCGTGCGCTATCACTCCCGGCCGATTTTTTTCTGATTTATTGTAGAGATGAGGTCTCGCTACCCAGGCGGGTCTCGAACCCGCCGGCTCAGGCAATCCACTCACCTCAGCCTCCCAAAGGCATGGGATTACAGGCTGAGCCAACCAGCCCAGCGACAATGGCTTTTAATATTGCAGAAATGGTCTCCATTTTTCCATCTTTCCTCTGTGAGAAGAGAAAAAAGGGAATCTATGCCGACTAGAAGGAAAAACTGCTCAGCAGGCTGGGTGCAGTGCTTACGCCTGTGATCCCAGCAATTTGGGAGGCAGAGGTGAGAGGATTGCATGAAGCCACGGGTTCGGGACCAGCCTGGGTAACTTGACAAGACCTTGTTTCTACGATAAATCAAAAAATTAGCCGGGCGTGGTGGTGCATACCTGTGGTTTCAGCTACTTGGAAGGCTGAGGCAGAAGGATCGCCTGAACCTAGCAGGTCGAGACTGCGGTGACCGTGAGTGTGCCACTGCACTCCAGCCTGGGCAACAGAGTCAGACTCCAACCCCCAAGCAAACAAACAAACAAACAAAAACCCTGCTCAGCTAAGGCACTGACAATGTCAGCAAGCCTTCATGTTTGCGGCACAAAAAGCGCTATTGGAAACTGTTTTGTTTTCTTCTTTAACGTGTGTGTGTGTGTGTGTGTGTGTGTGTGTGTGTGTGTGTGTGTGTGTGTGTGTGTGTGTTTATTAATGAATCTGTTCTATTCCCTTTTTACCCCTTCTCTTCCCCCACTTCATTCCTGCTTAGCTCAGAATCTGACAAAAAAGATTGAAAACATGCATATGTATGATTTGGGATTTTGAATTAATGATTTAATCTTTTAAGCAGTTAACCTAAAATTATATCAACCCGATATTGGCCAAGCATTGGGGACTGATTCGTTTCCTTTTTTGCTCACATTTGCCCGACATACGTGTACTTCTTATTTTTCGCTCTCATTTCCAGTAGTAGACTGTAAATAAGAATTCTCCTGTGACAGCAATTTCTTAATTATGCATAAGGATCACAGAAAATCTGGAAATAATAGTAATTCATCTAAAAATATACTGGAGTCATTAGTTTTAGACTCAACCAAAGAATTTAACCAGAATTCCTGATAAGAAGTCAAGGCAATATGCTAGCTGGAATTTTACCTTTTAAAAATGTCTGTGAAGGTGGTAATTACCAGTTACTTGATTAAGGGTGGGGTGGAAATTAAAAGAAGGAAGAATATGGGCAGAAAGCCCAATAGAACTCAGAAGAGTGATTTTTTTTTTTAAGTAGCAGATTTCCAGTGCTCTATGTAGAAGGTCAATCTATAAATCAAATCTAAAGCATAAAGGTCAAATTGAGTGTCTCTAAATTAAGCAGAACTGGTATCCCTCCAACTTCCTCTCCCCAGGGATTGCCCTGGAGGTGACACCATATAATAATGTGTTATGTTTGTAAACATTTGATAGTTTGCAAAGTCCTGCCACTTTCATCACATCACTTGGTTTTTATAATGATCTCATGAGCTTAGAAGATTACATATGACCATTATTATTGCCATTTCGCACATGACTTGCATAGGATCATCTAGCTTATAAAGGATCGATCTGGAATCTCAAACCAGAGATCTCACACTAATAATATACTGTAAAATCTTTCACTTGTCAGATCATTATACTCTTGTTCAAGGTTAGGGTATATAAGAGAATTTGGATAGCATACCAAATGACAATAGCAATATCATTAAATCAAAAATAAAAAGTAAATAAATTGGTTTATACATTTTGACCTACGTAAAAAGATAAGTAAATATTCTAACATACATTTCAACTCATATGAATATTTAGTGTAGGCAAGGATCAAATTAAACACTTTCCCCTGTAAGTCAATCCCTTCAAAGTCTAGGTGAATAAAATATGTGACAAGATTCCCTCCCAGAATAACATAAAACAGTGTTTTCTAAATATGGCTTTTCAACGGAATTAATCAGAGAGCTTTTTGAATATGCAAATTCCTGCCCCTCAATTGAAAATATAAACCAACAGGCATGGATTGAAACCCTTCTTCAGATAGGGGTTAGATTTGGAAAACATTGTCGTAAAGTCACACAATGGATTCAACCTCCTCCAGCTCCTCCTGAAAGTAGGCTAGAAGTTTTGGGAGAGGACTTGTCAGGCCACAACAGTATTATTTATCCAATTATAGCATTAAATTATATCCCAGTGACCAAAAGAGTTGGTGCATATCCAATTATGCCTAATTTATACCCTGGGACGTGCTGGTTCTGGCTCCATGTAAAATCCTGGTAGCATCACAATTTAACGAGCTTGACAGGACATCAGAATTGCTATGTTGTCTCCAAAGCTCATTAAGTGAAAGCTTACACTTTCCTATTATGTTCAGAGGCAGTCTCCACTGTTATTATTTTTCTATTTGTTTATGTAAGGCAAATGTTCAGCAAATACTTTATTGGAAAACAATAACTAGGCCCTGTGAAAATGGGGCAATCTGCCACCCGAACAGGGATGCCTGGGAAAGGAAATACATCAGTGTCCTTCATGGTTACAGCATTTAATGGAATGTAATATATTCCTAATAAACTTGACATGATCCAAAATATCACTGCAGCGGCCTGGGCAGTTGAGAGAGTCCTGACAGCTAGCTGGTCGGGATGCGCCTGGATTCTAACCTTCCCTACACCGTCTCCATTTTGAGTGTCTCTGACCCCAGCAGCCTCCTATTTTCCCCTGGGGTGCTGCCTCTCCTCTATCTTTTGGGTTGATGCCCATTATTTTTCCTGGTCCCTGTTTATGTATATCCCCACCCATCCCACCACCCAGTTCCTAGTACCCACCTTGACTCTACTTGTTTTTCCCTGGGGGCTTCTGCTGCCCAAATCTGGATTGCTAGCTCCTGTCCCCAGATACTTAGACAGTTCTACCTGGTAGACTCCTGCCATTCCCCTCCCCCAACAAACTTATGATCCCAAAGCCTGCCCCACATCTTTCTCCCTGACACAAGAACCCAGTTTCTGGGAACAGTATTTGTGACTCCTCCTCACGCCATGGGCTGGGGCTTGAAGCTCCATTTGAAGGGGGAAGCAAGGTACAAAATGCTCCAGACTGAAAGTCACATAGAGCCAGTTCAAATCCCTGCTCTGCTACTTGGGAGCCTTAGAGTTATTTCAAATCTCTGAGCCTGCCTCCTCAACCACAAAATGGGCAAAATAAAAAAACTTTTTCACGAAGTTATTGCAGGGATTGATGACATAACCACTGAAATGTGGCTGGCTTGCAGGGTACTCAGTAAGGGTTCACTCTCTCTCTTCTTCATTGCCCTTTTTACTCTCGATAAAAGAGAACTCCCTCTCTCTTCCCTCTCCACTTGAAATTGGTCCTAGGTGCATTCAACAGATCATACATCGTAAACATCAGTTCTCTCCTATCCTTTCATTCTGCTCAGAGAAATCCAAGACTTTTCCCACCAACCACACCCCACAACCAAAACACCTTTAGGAAAAAAGGAAAACCACTTCCTTCAGCATTCAAGTCCCTCATAACATAGAGGCAATGCTCTATAAAAAGCATTTCCCACCATATCTTTCTAATTGAATGGGATTCTCTTCGTCTCATTTGACTGATCAAAATAATGAGCCACTTCTAGAGGAAATCTCTTTAAAAAGCATTTGAGAATTGTTTATGGCTTGGATCAGAGAATAAAAGAGGGGAAAAGCCTGGGAAGGGAAATTTTGTCTTGGCTTTCCAGAAGAGAGGGGCTTCTTCATGGGAAAGATGCCAAGGAAGATGTTTGCAGCAGCAGAAAGAAACACATCTCCAAGGATGTCCTAAAGAATTGCTGCAGAAATCTTGAGGAGTTTGAGGGGTATGATCTCTGAGAAAACACTGGAATATGGTCACTTCAGAAAGAACCGAGAAAGAATCCAACCGGAAGAAATCTAAGAGAAGTAGTGCTAATTGCTCTAAGACCACGTAGGTCTGGGACCAGAAGACCTATCTGCCCCAGTTTCTGGTGACCACAAGTAACCCAGAGCAATTGATGCTCATGAGACAGGAAGGTTGCAGGACTTCTGGTCGGCATTTGCTGTTGATTAACGAATATAGCTGGTGATGTTTTCTGTTAACTAAACACCTCGTCTAAACTGGTTTGTTAAATTGGGCCAGTGGAGCTGGATTGACTTGTAGGGTTTCTTTACCCCAGGGCTGGGGGAGAACTCAATGCCAAGTGAAGCATGATACA